>NC_059428.1:94140730-94440730 GCF_021028975.2 Sphaerodactylus townsendi
TAAAGCCCAGAAACCACACAGTACCCAAGTGATTCCGACCGTGAAAGCCTTCGACAAAACAAGGAATTATTCATTGTAGCATTCTTTGTCACTCTTCTTCTTTCTCTTAAATGCCTTTGCAGGTAAACTTTCTTCTTTTCCACTCAACAGCATTCCTGGAAGCCATTATTCTGTCTATCCCACTTTCTGGTACATTACATACTGATAGCTTTTTTCTCTCTCCCACCTTTTTTTTCCATATACACACGGAAACATTCAATCTCTGATCTCTGTTTTTTAATCTCATTCCAGAGTGTAAACTTCATAATTAACCCCCCCGCCAATTCTTAAAGATCAATTTAATGTTGATTTTAATTACTTTTGGGGAAGGGTGATAGCATAGATTTTGAGGTTCTAGAGAGGATCTTTGGAATCTCACCTGGAAATGATCATAGATAAATGACATAGTGCTGGATATTATGCCCAATTTTTTGCCTTGTCAAACTAGCTCTTTGCAACAAGAAGTGAGAAAGATGGGCCAACATCCCTTTCTGTACACCCCTTTTAAATTGAATTAGTGTAATTAAAAAGAATATCAAATAAACCTCTTGCACACTGTGAGAAGATTGCATGGAGAACCCAGGGGATGGCATCCAAGCTCTTATATCTTTTGTGGGGGAGGTACTCTATGAAAGCAATCAGTATTGCTAAGAGCATGAACAAGCACAATACCAGCCCCTGAAAAGTTTTTTTTAAAGTTAAACATCTTTTGTAGCAGCTATGACTATCTCTAACAGCATCTGGAAGTAAGTAGATATGCTCTGGATGGCTGAATTATTCATGTTTCCAAATTAATGTTCCTCTACTTCCCTTTCACACACTGCAGCCTGTACCAAAGCAAGCTTTACCTCTGCTGATGGGGTTTTATTTGTGTGTCTCAGAATGGACTGATAGAGACTATATCATACTTGTTTGATCTGGAGAATTGGATTTGATTCCCCACTTTTCCACATGAGCAGCAGAGTCTTATCTGGTGAACCAGACTTGTTTCTCCACTCCTACATTCCTTGGGCTCCTACACTCCAGAATTGTTTCCCCACACCTACATTCATTGGCTAGCTACAGTTCTTCAGAACTCTCTAAGCCCCACCTACCTCATAAGGTATCTGTTGTGGGGAGAGGAAAGGAAAGGAGTTTGTAAGCCCCTTTGAGTCTCCTTACAGTAGAGGGGGAGGTATAAATCCAAACACTACTTCTTCTGTTACACCAACATGAGTTGCAGAATTCAAAGATATGCTTTGGGGAGGGGCAACGAAAACATCCTAGTTTACTTTCAGTGTATGGTATTACAGTAGGATTGTTGTTGTAAACTGCCCAGAGTTTGTTAGAAGGAAAAGGATATGAATATTTCAAATATATTAACATACACATCTGGAGTAATGCCATATTCAGAAATATAACTGGATCCCTGTCCACTGACAACTTGTTACATATAATGGATTTATTTGTTTACTTCATTTATAGTATAGCTTTCTCAATGAGATTTAATTTTTAAAAAAATGCAATGAAAACAGTATAATACATCAGAATAAACAATGCAACAAAACTGTGTAAATTTTTTCACAGATGTTAGAACTGCAGCCTTATTCCTTTTATAAAAATTAAGATATACAGCACATATCTTTAAAGCATATGGTAAATTATTCTAATGCTGTGGTTTGAATGATAATTGACAACATGTGTTCTTTTCCCTGAAATGACACAATAAGATTATTTAAAGATGGTATCTGGGCAATTCTCATTGGATGTCTTTGAAGATACATTTATGTATTGGACATTCTGGGAGAGTCACATTGAATTCATGAAACATTTTTGGTTACCTATGTAAGGGCAATTGATTCCCCAAGATGAATCTATTCACTACATGACTTTTCTTGTTCTGTTTATGCATCTTGTATGTGTCACTGAAGGCTCAATGTATGTGTCACTGAAGGCTCAATGGTCTCTAATCTTTAGCATAGAAGTAGTCAGAAAGATCTGAAACAGTATCCAGATTGTATCCAGATTTCTTTTTGCATTCTATTGGATTTTGTACACTTTTTAGGTTAATATATGCTTGTTACTTTTGGATTTCAATCATTGCTTTATGTATAGTGACCATTTAAGAATCGCACAAAGGCTATTTACATACAGACTTCTCTGCACAGCAAGACTACCTTTACACTGGAACAGATTTTCAATTACGCAACGCATTTGCTACATCATTCAGGTGTGGTTTTCACATATGTAATGGTCCCAACGTCACTGTGTTTTCAATGGACAAAACCACAGATCTTCCTGATTTGGGCAAACCACAACCTTTTTACTCCAGTTCACCAGGAATCTGAACCTGCATGAGTGTACCATGCCTGCCTTCGGTTTGTTTTACTCCTCCCTCCCCACTTTCTCTCTCCCATGATGCCCTTTCTCTCCACCTGGAAAGGAAGAAGGATTATTTGGCTCTCCTTGCTTACATGTGCTGGCAACCAATGCTAGATGTCGCCATATTTCCGGTTGATTATTAGAGAAACTCTATATCTTTGTTCTGTGGTGTGGAGTTTCCCCTCCTCGCCCAGGGCTCTTGGGCGGCTAATCCTTCCCTCCTTCCCTGACCTGCGGGTTGGTCGCCCCAGCTGATGACTTTTCCAGTTGGCCCAAGGGGCCAAGAAACAACCGCGCCCACAGGGCACCTGGTGTATGCAGCAGCCCTTGCCCACAACACCCTCTTCCTAGCAGGTCTCTCTGCCCTCCTTCCCCTGGCTGACCTGAAAGTTCACATCCTCCCTCTCTCTCTCCCTTGTTGCTTCACAGGGAGAGGAGTTTCCAGGGGTTTACCTCTCCCCTGTGGCCTCACAGGGAGAGAGGTTTCCAGCCTGTGTGAAAGGTTCCCACCCTGTTACTTCACAGGGTTGGGACCAGCCTAAACAGTGCTCTAAGTTCTGGTAGGAGGTCTTGGCTCCAGGGTCCTTTTCCTTCTTTCCTACTTCCCACTACTGAGCTGCCCCTTTCCCTTATCTTTTCACACCACCACCCACATTCCCTGCTGCGGCAGCAGCTGCTGTCTCTCCCTTTCCCACTTCCTTATATCCCTTCTGCCCTCTCATTTCTCTCCCTCATCCCAGCTGCTTCTCCAGCCCATCTCCCACATCCGCCTCAGCTGTGGGCGAGTGGGTCCTGCTGGGCCTAAAAGTCCTCTCTCCCCTGCCCTCCTCTTTGAACTAATGCCTCCATTGCTGCTGCAAGAGGCTCCTCTGCGGCCTTTATGCCCCCACAGTGCCAGCCTGTGTGTGACCCAGCGGGGCGAGTCTGGGTGCTGTGGCCGAGCCCGGACATGTGGTTAGTAACAAATGTGATTCAATATGAATGTTGATAGATAATATGTATATAATAAATATAACTCCTATCTTTTTTTCTTGGAACAGGTAGCTAATAGCATGTTAGAAATAATAGATTTAAGTTTGAAGAAGTCCTACAAAACGTGACCTAAGACAAACTGAAATAAGTTGTGCACTATTGTTTACTTTTTAAACATTACCTAGCATAAGTTTGTCTACTTACTTTCTACTCTCTTTCTACCTTCTCTTCCTATCCTCACAGTATATTTTTCTCTCTTCTTTCTTTTCTTTTTTCTATCCTATACATTCTTATACTTACAGGGTGGGATTAGAAAAATTTATTAACCTGTAAGATTGTAACTAAATCACCCTTTTAAACTCTTTACCTGTTTTTGTAACCTCTCACTATTATTACATTTAATAAAGATGGATTTTAAAAAAGAAGACCTTTTTTGGAAAATTAGTACTTTCAAGCAGGTTTGGCAAAGACGTGGGATAAGGGGGAGATTGAGTTCCAGAACCGGGATGAATCCTTGTTCTTTGATCAGGCAGTGGGGAGTTCTTCCTGAATCCTTGATATTTCACATGAGTATTACGCGATTAATTGACCATGGGGAATCAGCCAAGGTGTATCAGCCAAAAGGTGCAGAATGATCTTGTTGACACAGCCTCCGGATGGGACCTGGGGATCTTCTGTAATTACAGAGATCAGTTCCCTTGGAGACAATGAATGCTTAGGAAAGTGAACTCTTAAGCTTTGTACCCCAGTTTGTATCCCAATAAAATCCTTATCGTCCCTAGGCTCCATCCTCTAATCCAGGGGTAGGGAACCTGCGGCTCTCCAGATGTTCAGGAACTACAATTCCCATCAGCCTCTGCTCTAATCTATAGGAATTTCCTAGTCTGGATTTGGCAGCTCTTCCACCCCATGCCTTGCTGGTGGCCAGGGGAAACCTGGTAACTTCTGGCGGGCAGATAGTTTAGAAGTAGATAAACATCCTCAGACATTCTAATGCAAAACTGATACAAATAAATATGTGCTTAGCTCAGTTAGTTCAGCTGTTTTGCTTTGACAGTCTGCCTTTGGATCACAATGCTCCCTCAATTGTTATGATTTTCTTATGCTGTATCTCAGTGCTTTCAAATTATCAGCTAAGTAATTCTATGCCTTTCAATTCTTTCTTCCTCATAAGGTGGCAGCCATTTCAGCACTGTCTCTCATGCATTCCAGCCATGTCCATTAACAATTGTGTGTGAACCACAGCTGTGCATATTTATGCATCCTTTATTTACTATTGCTACATAGTTCCTCTGCAGGCATTTAAAAAGCTATGGAAATATCCAGGAAATGTCTAGGGCATATATTACATTAAATAAAATTTACCTTTCAGTCTCCTGCAGCTGATCTAATTCTGTAAATTAGACCTAGAAGGAGGGAAATTGACCTGCAGATTGAATCAATTTGCAATGTTGGCAAGTGTTGCTAGACAGAACAGCTAAGGCATCAGTCTGATAGACACAAACAAGATCAACAAAATCTAAAAATACATGACTAGGATTTTCAGTACAGCCTCAATTATTTTAGATTGATTTATTTAGTTAGGGCAATTTTTAATAGTTCCAAGAATATAATTTCAGTGGGTGTTGTCATGGAAAATCCCTTATTGAAACATAGGATTGAGCTTCCTATAGGACAAATACACAAATGCCTCAGAAAGGACTGTCTTCTGCCATAATGTTTAGCCTACCAGTTAAGATCTGCCTGACAAGTCCTGTTCTTGGTGCCCCCACCATCAAAAGTGGGTGTCAATCAGAGATAGAGTCTTTTCAACAGTGGTACCTCATTTGTGGAATGTCCTCCTCTTTGAGGCTCTCCTGGTACATCTATTGCTTTCTTTTAGGTGCTAGGTGCAAAACATTTCTGCTTTCAGTTATGGGGTTAATTAAAATAACTGCTTTCAGTTATGGGGTTAATTCAAAAAAGAAACTATTTTAACTGGGAAACTTATTTTGTCTGTCATCTGTTTGGCTAATTTGCTGGCCTGGGACTTTTTTGATGCTGAATTTTTACTAATATCTTTTAAACTTAAGTTTTTAAAAATTATTTTTAATTTGTAAACTACATCACACAGGCCCCTGAGGGATGGAACAAAATGTTCTAAATAAATCATAAACATGTCTTGTAACTTGCCAAAGCTATTTTCAATGGCTAGATTTTACAAATCATTTTGCCAAGCCAAACCTATAAAAAAGTCAATTGCAAGAGCAGTTACCATATTTTCTGGCATATAAGACAACTGTTTATCCCAGGAAAAACTTCTCAAAAGTCGGGGGTTGTCTTATATGCCAGGTGTTGTATAGGGCGGGTGCTGGAGAATCTGCGGTTGCGGCATATGGTGGGGGGAGCTCAAAAACAGCTGAGGCCGTATCCCCGCCGTATGCGGTGACCGTATTAAAGCAGCGGTCTGGGGTGACTGATGACAGCGCAGGGGTCCCCTGCCAGACACAGGTCTTCCCCGGTCCCAGCAGTGACGGCGTTGAGGAGGCGGCAACCAAGGAAACCCAGAAGCAGGGCGATGCAGCGCCCATGAAGCCGGCACAGCCGCCTTCATCAATTAATGAGGCGCGGCAGTTCAGCTGCAGCTCGCGCAGATGTGCCCGGACATGGGGGAGGTGGTGGGACAGGGGCGAGGTGGGAAGTAAGCCAGGGGCGGGGGTGGTGAGAGTGAAGAAGGGAAATTGTGGTGTGAAGGGGGAAAGGTGTCCAGGGAACAGAGGGGAGAAGGGAGCTGTCGCCCGAAGCAGGGTGGCCAGGGGCTGAGGAGTCCAGACCCTTGAAGGGCTGGAGAAGCACTGGCAGAGGGGTATCCTCCCATGACCCAGGAGGAAATGGGACTAGCGTGGTGGGCTGAGAAGGACGCCTGATGCCCAACCCTCAAAGAGAGGGGAGGACAGGTGAGAGAGGGGCAGAGTAGCAGCCCAGAGTGCCTCAGGACAGAAAGAGTGGGAACCGGGAGGGAGGCCTGATGAGGGGCAGTGAGCCCAAAGGTCCCTCCAGATCCCAGTCTCCTTTGGGCAGGGGTGGCTGGGAGAGTCCCGCCAGTGGGGGGGGGGGAAGCACCCCAGGAGAGCTGACCAATCCAAGCAGGCTTTGTATACAACAACCGGCCAATCGCCAACATCAAATCTGATTTTTTTAAAATTTTTATTTGGGGTGCATTGGAAGAGGGGTAGTCTTATACGGCGAGTATATCCCAAACTCTATATTTTAACTGGAAAAGTTGGGGGTTGTCTTATACGCCCAGTCGTCTCATATGCTCGAAAATATGGTATTAAAAATAACTTTTGATATTGCTACTCAAAACTGAAAAAGGCATATTTTACATTTTTTCATGCCCTCTGTACTGTATGTGCTTATGATAAATGAAGTCTAGAATGGGCATCATGACAAAATGATATCCCTTAGTTAGTTAGTTTGTTTATTCGACTTTTATACCGCCCACCCCTGGAGGCCTCTGGCCGATGTACAGCAACTAATATAATCTAAAATAACAAGAAGAACACATACAATAAATACATACAATATAATGAAATTAGGGCTCTAAATCTCACATTAAAACCATTTAAAACAGTGCACAAAACATCGCGTCCGGCAATTTAAAGGTCCCTCTGAGGAGGGAACAGAAAGGCCCAAGATGTAAAAGGCTGCAGATGATAAAAAGGGAAGGAGGTTTAACTCTGTAGCTAGTGCTAAAAGCTTTTTGCTATGTGAACTGCATGTGTGAATGTCTTTATTCATTTTGTTATTTTTCATATGTATTTGTTGTAAGCATTTTTGCCTGATCTGTGTTCTTAGCTGGTTTTTGCAGTTTTATTAAATTTTGCGAGTATTTCAGCATTTGAAGACCATTTGTACATTTTGTGTCACTTTAATCCAAAGCCAGGTGCCAATTTTAATATCAGCTTTATTAAATCAATTATTTTCAGCCCTAGCACTGTGAGACCATGAATGAAATTCCAAATTCTGATGTGAATCGGAGGAGTCAGAACATTTGGTATCAGTGTAAACCAGCTATGGATTTTATGGTTGTATGCTGCCACCCTGGCACAGTCTTTCTCCAGCCGAAAGAGCCTTCTTCTAACAGAAGTGGTTGTTTGCCACAAGAAGAGCCACTTCCATTGGAGGAAGGCCTACTTAGGCATAAGAAAGGCTTCATGCTTTGCTGAGTAGAGTGAAAGGATACAAGACTCCTCCAAACTAATTGTCGATCCTCCTGAATCACTCAAATACACTTGCTTGAAATATGTTTTTTTATATACCTTTGCTGCATCCCCCCTTCAGATCTCCTCCCCAAAGTCTCAATGATATATGTCAATCAAAGGTTTTTATTGTTGGTTGCTTCCTTCTTGGGACAGCTCAATCATTTCAGAGAAGCCCGGCAGAAATGCTGTGAAAATCTAGAAAGTGAAGAGGAGACCAGAGACTTTGGCAGGGAAAGAGCTGTGCTTAGCATTGCATAACATCTTAATTTATTGATAAAACATCAAGATGAAGGCTAAAAATATAAAGACCTAGTAAGTTCTTTTTAAAAAGTACATCCTTACTTTGTGAAATGTTGCTTAAACGAAGAAAAAGGGAGAAAAGTGAGAGTACCAGGGATTGACTGATTTTTTTTTGCTTGTTTCTTTTTTGGAGAAAAAAAGAGATTGTGCATTCAGCTCTTATACATGAAAAAACCCCTTGCCTTTGCACAAAGGTAACCTGATTTTGAAGTCATGGGGTATTGAAATAAAGTACTCTGCACATTGTCAGAAGTATTTTTCTCGCAGCAAAAACAGACACTTGGCTTAAGTTCTGGTGAAGGTTTGGCATAAATGAAGTCAAAAGGGGGGAGGTAGAATGGGCAAAGGGAGGTCAGGTATAACAACCAAAGGAAAGAGGGGACAAAGTTGTGAAAATGGAACCTTTGTGAAGTATGGTTAGAAGGGAAAGAGGGAATGAGGAGGGGTTTATTGTGGACAAAGGGACATATTGCTGGGGTTTCCTTTTTGAAGTTTGCTGATTTAGATGTGAGATTGTTGCTAGAGAATTAGATAGACTTTGGCTCTTAATTCTAAAAGGGAAGGAGAGATAGATCTCCCATCATCATCTTGCACTAAACAGCTCAGATGGGAAGTGAGAAGAGCTCCCTGGGTAATTTGAGAAAGACCAGCATTCCTAGTGTGGTTTCATCACTTACAATACCAACCAGAAGTTATGTCATCATGTCAGGTGACAGTCTAGCATTTGCCTAAATAGTTTTGAGAAAATGCTAGAGTGTCATCTCCAGAGCAATGGCATTACTTCCAGGTACTGCCAGAAGCCCTCTCCTTTTAGATGCAAACCTCAAGATGGTGAGGGAGTTTGTGTATGTCAGCGAAGCTGGAAGACAGACTTTGTCAAGAAGCTAAACTAGCAGAGTCACTCAAGGTAGAATGCCTCCTTCAGCTGTGTGTTGCACAAGAAAAGTGTGCATTGGGTTCAGCAGGTATGCTGTCCTGTGATCAGGACAGGTTCAGCAATTATGCTGCCTGGTGGTCAGGATGGGTTCAGCAGGCATGCTGTCAAGTGGTCAGGATGGGTTCAGCAAGTGTGCTGCTCAGAGCTTAGGTGTCCCAGATACTTGGTGGCTGAATGATACTGCATCTTGCCTTAATGCTCAGTTAGGTGACCTCTGTTTGGGCATATTGTTTTGATTGGAAGTCCTCTCCAGAGTAGACAGCATACACTTATCAGACTGGAGTGCAGTTGTTGACTGTTGCAGGCTTAGGAGCTTTGGTGGGAGTGGGGTGTGGCTCTCCCTCCTTGTTGGTGGTTTGGGCATAAGGATGGATCCTTTGTGGAGGGAGGCAGTGCCTGTGTGTTTGCTTCCTCATGATCTGGGGCCCCCATAAGAGGCTTGAGGGCAGGGGTAGGCCACAAAGCTGCAGGTCCAAGTGTGGGCAGGCAAACGGCCTATGTCCCCTGGTGACAAGGAGACTGATAAGCAGACTGATAAGCAGAAGCGTTGATGGTGTGGGATCACCAGCTATGCCACCCAGACTTGGATCTTTCTCCACATGGTATCTTTGCTCCTATGTTCTGTTGTTATCAATTAAACAAGCTGTGGTCAACAACTGTGCTCCTATGTTCTGTTGTTATTAATTAAACAACTGTGGTCAACCCCCTAGAGTGCTTTGTGGATTAGGCGGTCTATAAAATCTAATATTTATTTATTTATTGTTGCATTTTTATACCGCCCTTTATACAAACCTTTACCATCAATCATGCGGTGGTGGTGTGTTATTCCAGCAAGCCCCTCTGCCTGCCCCCCTCAAGTGGCAAAGGCAAGTTTTTGCTTTACCTCTTCTAATATGGTTACAATTTAATTCAAGTTTCTAGATTAGTTCCTTTCAATTGTTGCAAACAAGCAGTTATATATACATATATACATTTAAATAGCTGTGAAACAATATTCAGTTTTTCCTTTTCTTAATCAGACAGACTTCTTGTTTACTCTCAGGTAAGTTTTCAAAAAACAGTTTCTCCTCACACAGATTTTCAAGACAATCCCTTAACTAGATCTCTTGCCCACACATTGTCTTCCAGTTCAGGTCTAACTCTCAGAAAGTAACTTTCCTCCCTTTTCTCTCTTAAAATGCCACAACCCTCATAAGCTTTCCTGCTTAGTATCTGAGTGTGGATTACCTTCAGATAAATCAAAATAGCAATCCATGTGTTTCTTTAGTGTGACCATTTTGTTTACACCAGGAACTCATTACAGATTCCTTTAATCTGGCTATCCTGTCATTCAACCAGAGTAATCATTAAACCACCAGAGAACAGAGCTCATTCCACACATCTGTTCGCTAGCTGACTGAACAGAACTCCCCAAAATCTCTTCATGCTGACTTAAGAACTTTTCTTCTAGCAGCCAGCCAATCACAAGCAGTCCTCACTTAACTCCTTGTATACTGCATTCCAACTACAACAAATTTGGCTAGGTGTTGGAATTTGTCACAGTCCTGTTGCTTAGAGATTTTTTTTTAATTGTGGATTAATAAATCTTTTGTAGCCTGTGGAAATTGCTACCAAACCCTTTTGCATTTGGAGATGGATGAGGTAAATGTCCAAAGTTACTAGTGCAATTCAGTTTCATTTAGCAGTTGGTTTAGCATTTTGAAGACCTAGGTTCCAATCCCCCACTCTGCCATGAAAATTTGCTGGGTGAGCTTGGGTCAGTCACTCTCTCAGCCTAGACTGTCTCACACAGTTTTTGGAAGAACAATATGAGGAAGAAGGGGAAAACAACGTTGTAAACCTCTTTGGTTCTCTGTTGGGAAGGAAAGTGAAGAATAAATTAATTGAATACATAAACATATCCATTTTGGTTGATATGTGTTCATCATTGATTGGCCAAGACTTGCTATGAACTCTTAGGATCATGTCCAAGAATAAGCCACCAAATAACAATTAAAAAATGGTCTGATAAACTTCTGTTTGGCAAAGGCTATCTTCAGCTAGTGATAGTTCATCATAGTGGAAGCACATTCTAGAACATCCTTAATGTAACATAAGAATACCACTGAAATATTTGTTTTGCCATGGCAATAAAGAGATCTGGCAAAGTATGTGAAATATTATTAACAAGGAACTCAATTAGCATCACTAACTACCACTAATTGTGTGGTTGCCCGTAAACAATATAATTACAGACAGTTATGTTACATGCCATACACAGTCAAAGTATTTAGAGGGTATAAATAAAGACCAAATTTGGAAAAAATGTTATTACTGCAAGGAGTCTGATCAGCTGTAAGAGACAGGAACCATAATTATTATGACAATAGCAGTAACAAAGGGGATTTTCACAACTATGTTCCCAACATTGTGACAAGGTGTTATGATATAAATCTATTGGCATGTACTGCAAGCCTGTGATGAGCTTGTCTTCAGAATGGTAATGGAATTCATTTTATCTGATGTAGCTTGAATGATGCAGTGGTGGAGTGGGCATATAATATTTTTCAGCCTTGCAGAAAACAAAGAATCTGTGCAAACATTTGCTTATTGCATAGCCATTTGTTTATTGTATAGCTCAGTTATTGTTCTCAAACTGAAATGTGCTTTGTGTGCTAACAGTGTGATCCTCAGTAGATTTATATGCTTCTAAACCTATTCCTATGGACTTAGGAGGTTATCATTCTGCTCTGTAAATGAAAGCTGGCTTTTATTGAGGCAGATTCCCTATGAGCTTGGGGGGGGGGATGGAGCCGTGAATTCATGCATATGGAATTCTTTGTCACAGTGTTACCTGACCTTTACCCAGAGAGGGGAGAATTAGCTGTTAAAGAATTTCCAGAAGGGTAAACAAGGAATCTTTCATCAATGTATACAGAGGTTTTATTCTCAAAGGAAAAGGGACAGAGATGAATCAATTCAATGGAAGATTTATTTACTAACAATCAAGCACACACCATTAACGCAAACCAAAACAAAAAACCCTTAATACCCTCTTCCCTCTCAATACACGCACGCATGCATGGCAAACACACACACACACACACACACACACACACACACACACACACTCTCTCTCTCTCTCTCTCTACAAGGATCAGTTAAGGAAGAGAGAAGAGACACGAGAGGGAAGGGAGGACATTCAAATAGACAACAGTACCTGATCCAAGGGGGATGAAAAGCAGACGATAGTGGGGAGTCTTTGTAAGCTGAGTCTAAGGCAGCAAAGTGTCAAAAAGAGAACAGTGGCCTGTCAAATAGTTGTGTGGTTTTCCAGACAGTGGGAAGACATGAAGCACTTTCCCACTGGCTAGATATTATCTTTTTATGGGGAAGAGTCCCATAGCTAGAATAAGACTCAGGATCAGTCCAAGATATGAAGTTTGAATTTGACTTAGCAGTTTGAACCCTGCTGTGAAAATCTAGCAGGAAAATTAGGAGGGAAATACCAGACATTTCAAGGTTGGGCAATTGTTCGGCAGTTTTAGCATACTGATAAAAGAATGATCGTGAATAATGGGTTTTATGGCTTATCCTATGTGTATCTGATTTTATGCTGTCTTTATCAGTGGCTGGGCTGGATTAGCAATATATATATATATATTATTATATTTATAAGCCGCCCTCCCCCGAAGGGCTCAGGGCGGCGAACAACAGACAATAGAGCACAGTAAAATCAGTAATATCAACTATAAAATCAATTAGGAACAGCTCTATATATTAAAACCCAACCCCATTAAAAACAGCGTTCTAACATCAAACATATCGATGGCGTCTCTCTAATCAGTCCCCTGAAAAGGAAAAGGGAAGGAAAGGGCGGTAGGTCCACAGATGTTATGGAGAAAGTGGGAAGGGGGGGAACCATCAGCGGCCGGACCCCTCAAAGGCCCGGTGGAACAGCTCTGTCTTGCGGAGCCTGCGGAAATCGGTACCGAATCCCTTGGGAACCAAGCGTAACTAAGGGACAGAAGCGTTCCACCGAACGAAACCAAAGCTGCTAAAAAAAACTCTGGCTGAATTGAAAACCAGCAGCGTCATTGAAGGACCAGGGATCACCAGTAGGATTCCGGCCTCTGCGGACCGCGGAGGCCGAGTTAGAGCGATATGGGGCAAGGCAGTTCCAGCGCTTAGGTATGGAGGTCCCAGGCAGCGCCAAAGGCCAGCAAGGTCAGATACCAACACCTGCCAAATGATTCGGAATTCAACCGGGGAGCCAGTGCAAGCGGTTACAACACTGGAGTCAAAACATGGTCTCTGGCGGCACCCCCTGTGAGCAAACGGGCCGCCGCGTTCTGGACCAGTTTTAGTTTCCGAATCAAACGCAAGGGAAGGCCTGCGTAGAGCGAGTTGCAATAGTCTAGCCTGGAGATGACCGTTGCATGGTTTGTTCAATTTTGTATAGCTGGGAATGGTTTGTTCAATTGTGTATAGCTGGGAATGGTTCATATTGCCTTTATGAAGTATCCTTGGAGTAAGGGAGACTGTATTAGGAGTGCCTTGGAGCTGGGTAAATGTAAATGCTTTATGCATTATAGTGACACCTAGCCTCCATGACAGAATTTACCACTATGTGGTATTTCACATCAATATGCTTCTTGCGTTTCTTTACATCTTCTTGTTTGGAAAGTTGAATGCAGCTTTGGTTGTCTTCATACACAGGTATGGGTTGTGGTATGTCTATACATAGGTCTTTCAGTAGTTGACACAGCCACTGTAGCTCATGACAACCATGTTCAGCAGATACATATTCTGCTTCTGTGGTAGATGATGCTATTATATCTTGTTTGGTGATTGACCAACTAATGGCACCATTTCCATAGAAAATTATGTGACCACTGGTGAATTTTCTTTCTTTCTCTTTTTCGGAAAAAGTTTTATTGTTATTAACACCCTGTAACATTAAACATATAACAAATTAAAACTGTACCATTGCTAGGGTGCTGTGTGGTTTCTGGGCTGTATGGCAGTGTTCAGAGGATCCTCTGAAGATGCCAGCCACAGATGCAGGCGAAACGTCAGGAGAGAATGCTGCTAGAACACGGCCATACAGCCCGGAAACCACTGGCATAAAATTGATTCGACCCGTGAAAGCCTTCGACGGTGTTGTACCATTGCTGTTTTGATGAATGTGCCCAACAAATGGCAGCAAATTAACACCATAACAAAAAAAATCTTTCTGTTGGTCTCCACCCCAGTCTGTATCTACATATGCTTCTTGTTTAGCATCATTACTGGCTGGTAGTTTGGGTTTGAAGTGTGCAGTACCCTTTAGGTATTTAACACATCTCTTAATTGCATTCCAGCCTTTAACTGTGCATTCCAGTCTTATGCACAATAAACCAACTGCTGTACTGATATCTGGAGTAGTGAGCATACTAATGTACAAAAGCTTACCTAACTTTTATTTATTTATTTTTCGGTTTATATCCCGGCCTTCCCACAGGTCTCAATAAAACCACAACAATCATACAATATAAAACCTATACTGACACAAATGGCATCATTTAAAAACTTTCACAATAAACAATAAAAGAAAAACAGATGGCGATAAAACCCTAACCAGACATGCTTCATGATATCGGGTGTTGTCAGAAAGTAGTTCAGTTTGATCTTTTTGCTTTATGTAGTTCACTTCCATTGGCTTGGGGGCTGAATTTGCATCTCTCAGATTTAGCAAGTTTATCAGTTTTTTATTTTCTGTTTTTGTTTGATAAGGAAACTTCCACCTTCTTCAGTCTAAACTTGGATTCCTAAGTAGGGTGCAAGGTTGTCAAGTTGCTTGAGTTCTACATGTTTGTTCAGATGATGTTCAGATGATGTCCTTGCTGTCATCTGGATTCTCATAGGCAGGAATTGAAGCATCAACATAGGCTAAAATATAAGTCTATTGTCCACCTCTGTGTCTGGTATACAGAAAAAGATCTGCTTCACTTCTCTGGAAGTTTGCTTGAAGTAACTTGTCATTCAGTTTTGTGTTCCACACTATGGCTGCTTGCTTAAACCATAAATTGACTTTTGCAGTTTGCAAACAACATCCTCTTTACCATTCTTTAGGAACCCTGGAAGTTGTTGCATGTAGATATCTTCTTCTAATTCACGATGCAAGAATGCATCACATTTAGGTGTTCAACGTGCATTCTCTTGCTTGCAGTAACGCTTAATAAAGTTCTCACTGTGGTATATTTGACTACAGCTACAAATGTTTCATCATAGTCTTCTCCATATCCTTTTACTACTAGTCTTGCTTTGTAGTGTTGGGTTCTCACCATGAGCATCATGTTTGAATTTAAAAACCCATTTGCATCCTATGGATTTTCTTCCTTGGGGTAGTTTAATAAATGTCCAGGTTTTATTGTTCTGTAGAGCATTCATTTCTTCAATTACAGCCTGCTTCCACTTCTGGCACTCTTGTGGTGGTAAGTGGGATATTTCTTCCCATGATGTTGGTTCTTGGTCTGCCATTCTTGTGAGGTAGGACAGTCTTGAGGCTGGAATACCTTGTTTGTGCCCACTGATCACCTCAACTCATGTCTTGTGGTTTCTTCCTCTGTGTCACATACTTCCTCTGTGTCAGGCATATCTGGTGTAGCACTGAAAGTCTCTGGGTCATGCAGGTCTGGATCTGGATCTACACACTCTTCCTCCTTGGTGGGTATGTGAAAGGGTATGTGAGCCAGACATCAGAGTGCTCAGTCTGGTCAACATAGCCCCCCTCTGAAGACAAAGCTCTCTCATTTTCCTCAAAGTGAACAGATCTGCTGAGAGTTATCTCGGTGTCAGGTTTCAAAATTCTGTAGCCTTTAGTTTTAGGTGAGTAGCCTACAAAAATCCCCTTTGTGGCTCTCGGGGCTAACTTGCTTTATTTCTCTTTTGGAATATATGCATAGGCAGTGCACCCAAAGACATGCAGATGCATCATGGATGGCTTGTGGTCATGCAGGAGTTCATATAGCATTGTGCCTGTAGCTTTAGTGTGCACCCTATTGTGTATGTATGCTGCAGTCATGATACATTCTCCCCAGAATTTCTGTGGGAGGTGCGCATCAGTAAGCATGCATCTTACCATATTCAGAAGAGTTCTATTCAATCTCTCTGAGAATCCATTTTGCGTTGGGTTGTACGGGACTGTAGTCTAATGCATGATCCCCTCTTGTCTCAGGAATTGTTCTGTAGCAGTGAAGAGATATTCACCTCCATTTCGCTGCACAAGGTTTGAGGTTTCCACTGAAACTTGTTGCTTGCCATGGCTATGTAGTCTTGCAGCCTTTCCAGCACTTTTCCTTTAGTAGAAAAACAACTGCATACCATGAATAATCATCAACAAATGTTACAAAGTATTTAAAGTTACCCATGGTTGGAAGCAGTGGTCCACATATGTCAGAGTGGATTAGTTCCAAAGGTCTTCTGGTCTTTCTTTTACTGCTGTTGGGGAAACGAGTGTTAACTGCTTTGGACTGGAGACAAGAAACACAGTTAATGACAACTTCACATGCTTTAAATTCTATCCCATCAGTTAACTCCTTTTGTTTCATATTATGGATTGATTCCTAATTGCGGTGACCTTGACATTGATGCCATAAATGTATGCAGTCCTGATGTGTGCATGACTTTGCAAGGTTCAGTCTCAGTTTCAGATTCAGCTGGCTTCTCTTGTTCAATGTTGTATAGCCCTCTATATTCTCTATAGCAGCCCCCACATAGGAAAACTTTTTTTTATAGATGAGATTCTGTCATTGTAGTAGCTTGGAAGATTTAAAACAAATTCTAAATAATATGACTGTGATTGCATATAATGCCTTTTTAATTGGGAAGTCCTTTGCTAGCTTAGAGTTCTGGGGCAAGTCATTTGGTTTCAAGTTGCTTAATAGTTGTTGAGAAGCCTGGCCTCCATGACTCCTCTCTCAAGCATCAAAACAGCTGTGGAAAAGGCCCTCCCTTCTCTCCCTTTTTTAACTTACTGAAACCAGGACAAAGGCTGGCAATGCTGCTGTGGCTACCTAGTAATGGCCAATTAGTATATCAGTTTCTTAAAGCTATAGGTGTTCTTTTTATCTTTTCTTGAGGGCGGGGATTATCCCTCAATTTTATTTTTTGGTTTCAATTTTTTCTGCAAACCTGGAACTGTCTTGTCTATCCAGAAGTTTTTAGACTTCAGTATCCACAGATGGGACTTTGTTGAGAATTTGTTGTATATTTCATACACCAATTTCCTGACATTGTCTAGGTTCTGTAAAGTTATGGCTGATGTAGTCTATGAAGCAAACAATCCCAAAATCTGTAGGCTCTTCTGGGAAGCAAGCTTCCTAGAAGAATATTGTGTCTTGTTTAGCTAGAACCTGTGTGAAACTTTTGATGTTAACATGTAATTCCAGAAGATGAGATTTTTCATACTCAAAACCAGGACCAGAGAGACTATTAATCAATTCAGGAGAAAAGCATTCAATCTGACCTCAGATATGAAAATATGAAATCTTTTCCTTATTCAGCAACCCTACTGATTGATCATAGCTTATTTTTAGTTTAAGATATGCTGCCTAGTTTGTCATTCCTGATAAGGTGTCTGGCACCTATTTGGTTTTTTAAAAAATGAATCCACTGTGGGGTTGTGGGGTTTTTTTTTTTTTTGTTTTGCTATTTAACCAGTGCTGATAGATTCTGGTAAAGCAGAAAAAAGCAGACTTTAGATTAGTAAATGCACACAAATATCTGCCTTCTGATGTTAGACAGCAGGTGAGTTTTGCCAGCTGGCCTCCACTGATATCTGTACATGGATCATGGCAATTCAATTTGCCAGATAACACAAAACTGACTGGTAGAAGGGCATGACTATTTTAAATTGGCTTGAATTTAGCCCAGTTTGTTGAAGTAGCATTAATAAAATGGGACAAAGAGATCCTGCTAATACTTCTATTATTGATCTTTTGTACTCCTGCAATTTTATTATACAGTATATTAGAAGCTAATTATTTTATTTTACTGCAGTGATAAAAGTAGTGAAACATTACCAGTCTGGAAGTGACTTGGCTTTATATGTTGAGTGACAACTGCCAAACAAAGGATCATTCCATTTAGCCATCCGTTGCACAATATTTCTGTTAAATTCTGCAGAGAATGCCTTTGCTTCATTGAATCCCATCAACAGTTAATGAAAATAGAAAAATCTTTAGTGTATTATTTATTGAACAATTCGAAAAGTGGAACAAAATCTACATAATACCTTTTATTAGGCCCAACCATATTAGCACAAAACATTATGCTGCAAGTTTTCAAGCTCATCAAAAATTGGATGTTTGTAGAATGTTCTGTGTCAGTTTGGTTGGAACTACACAGATGAACATAGTTAATAGCCTCACAAAACTGACAGGTCACCACACCTTGGGAAACATGTACAATTGACAGTCTCTGCCACATGTCTATGACAAATACAAGCACTGAAAATATCAGTCCATACACCAAAAATATCTGTTAGCTGATCTCATCATAGCCACACACTTCAGACTAGGTACTTGGATCTGTTTGCAGTGGTTAACACAACCAAATACATTGTGTGAGCCATCTTATATGCTGCTTTGAGAGCTTGTTTTGTTTTAGCATGCAGACTAAAATGAAATATGTAAACTGTGATCTTTGGAGGTTGGTGGAGAAGATAGTGTGTGTGTGAATGACAGAGTGATAGAGAGAGAGAAAGAGAGGACTAGTATAGGGGTGAGGGACTGGAGAACCAAGGGGTTTTGAGGAAGGGGGAGCAGGATAGGTGAAGACTGTAGTTAGGAATGGACATTTGGACAAATTGAGCTGGAAGGTTAAAGGACAATAATTGTATTTATGGATTATTTCCTTAGAGGGTATTTGTGGAGGAAAGAAGATACAATTGGAATATGACTGACAAACTAAAGCTCTGGGAGGTCTGAATGAACATTTATTTCTATGCAAAAAGAAAACCCTCTCCCACAGCAATCCTCTTTATTTGTCTTCCTTAACATTTTCAGAGAAGTTTGAAAAGGAAGAGAAATTAAAAATACACTCATAGCATTCATGCAGGGAATCCTGCTGTTCCTTTGGAAGGCAACACACAAAGAAAATGTCCTGCAGGCTTACTTCCATTTATCATCAAAAGAGCACCTATTCTCCCAACAAACTCCTAGGAACCAGTGAAAGTTACTCTCACGTTCCAAGAGTCTGATGATTTTATAGATAGCTCTATATTGGCCTTTGGTAGTTTCAGCTCTGCAGGAAAAAAAGTTAACAAGCACAAAACATGATAGCATTGTTTCCTGTCAGTATTTTAGTCCAAAGAGCATAGCAAACAAGCAAGCAAACAAGCCCCATGTGAAAAACAACACAGCAAAACTAAAAATGTTCTCATTGCTTACATATGTAATTGTCAGGGATATTTACAATCACTGAATTATTCTGCCGCACCATATTTAGTTGGGGAATAAGGTCTGTCAAAATTAGAGTTACTCCTGAGTCAACATAGTTAGACTCAGACTGTAAGATGGGGAAAAAATGAGATCACTATATTGGGATCTTGTTTGTGTGTTATCTGTTTTGATTTTGTCTTGCTGCTCCTGTCTCCCCTAGCATTTCCTCTGCTCCCCCCACCCATGGAATTCTTCCCTCTGTTTCTTGTGAACCAGCATCATGGCCTACATATTGACAGTGTGAATATATTGACAGCTTGGACACAGTAAGGCAAAGATCAGTTTATAAACTACAGCCAAAATGGCTGGTCTGTATAAATCAGCACAATGGTATTCCTTGGGGACTCTGGACTGCACAAAATGGGTCTGGGCCCACTCTGTGTTTGATGTAACAGTCAGATATCAGTTGTTGTTTCCTCACACTTCCTGTACATGTGATATAGACGTCTGTGAATTATCACGAGACGTGGTTGATGCTCGGGGTGGGAAGAAGTGAAACCAGCAGATGCCACCCAAGTAAGGGTTGAAGGGGAAGGGGAGCCACACCAAAAAAATGGGGTAGCATCACTGGAAGAAAGGAGTGGCAAACAGAGACTTTAAAGAGGCTCGCCCTCCTTTGTGCCAGCCGTGTGCTTGCCGGCTGACGATTTGACCATCCATCTCCCCCTAATTTTTTCTATGTTAATGCACGCTCATTTTATCATAGCCTAGATACATCAGCGGTTTGGCGCATGGGTATTGATCTGGAAGGGCAAGAGGAAGAGAGCTAGGGAGCTATGCCTTCCCCTTGGGAATGGTAATAGAGGCAAGAGGCGACTGCCCCTGCCAAACAGGGCCGAGGGGGAGCCTCTCTTGCCAGGAGTATCCACCCGGCGGTTAGCCTTGCCATTGACACCCCAATATATATTATTTCAGAATATTTTCCTGTTAAACTACATTGGCAGAAGCCACCTCTCATATTTTTGTGTGTGTAGCAGTGTGTCCACTTAGAAGCAGGCCACAGGCAAAAGGTCTGCTTAGCAAGATTAAATCAATGAATGAGTTACTCCAGTGAATCTGGAAGCCTCATTAACTGTGGACATGATCTTGATTACCACACCTCACTGAACTACTTTGACACAATATACACTGAAAACCTCCTTGGTATCTGATGCTACATTTCACTACACCTTTTTAGAAAATGGCTCTGCAACAAATGGTTGCTTTCTTGATACACTTTTCCTAAAACCAATCAATCCCTTCCTAATTTGATGCCTCAGCCAAATTTGAATAATTTAAGTGGAGGCTCCAAAGAGTTACTCTGCATAAAGCCATTCTGTGCTTCCTGATTTAATCTAAGAGCAATTGACTCCATTGTCCCGGGTACTTAGAACAATAGATAGAGCTTTTGATTAGCTCAAACTAGCAATCCCAGCATGGAAACCCAGAAAATCCAGGAATAGAAACTTACAGGAATAGAAACTTACTAGCTCCTGCCCCAAACTGCTCACAGGGGTATAAAAATGCAGAGCACCCCAAGTTCCATGTTCTTAATGCTGGTTCTTTACTCTAGCACTAGCTGGCTAGCTAGCCAGCTCCTGCTACTGGTTCAAGTTTTCAATTCTGGCTCTCAATGCTGCCTCAAGCCCTCCAGGCTGGCTTCAGCTACTGCTGGCCCCCACTCTCCATGCTGGCATAGGAATCCCTGCCTTCTTCCAGAACTTCTCTGCAGATTTAGGTAACATATAAGTCCCCTGCTTCCCCAACTCCTATTCTATCATCCAAAACCTATCTTTTCCTCCCTATTTATATACTTAGGAACTGTGTGTACGTGCCTTAATGTCTCACTGTGTGATTGTTTGCAACCAAAATTTATATAAAAATATTTAAACTGCAATTTGGTCTTTTATGAATTTTCTGCAGATACGTTTCAAGCCATTTCTGGTATACATAGTCTTAAAAGATCCCTACCCAGCCTGTCTCTAGCATTGCCAAGCCAAGTTATTTTCCCCATTGCTACTTTAAGATATTTGTGTGCTGTTACACTCTTAGCAGCTGGTGGAGATTCCTTAGAAATAAGTTCACAACCTGTGAAAGCTGGGTAACAAGGCAGAGCCCCACAGTAAAACGAAGCTCGGGACAGGCCGCCCACCCTGCGGAGCTTCAGCATGCTACCTGCATAACCAGATTCAGACCCATGGTTAGTCTTACGCTTCTGCTCAATAAAATGGCTATGGCCAATTTATTACCCCAGCAATGGAGTGGTGTGTATTATTGTAAAGGGCTTCGCACAAATAGGTCCACCCTTGGACAGCAATTGATTCAGACCACATCTGTGAAGTCCATGGAGCAAGGGCTTCAGTCATTCCTGCCTCCCCTATTTTCCAGTTCCAATTGCTAGGTAGTTTATATAACCATGATAGACTGTAGCCTCCAAGGGGTGACTTGCATGTGTGATTGTCTTGAATATATTGTGGGCATGGGGGTGGATGAGAAGGGTGAACCTTTGAAAAGAACCCCAATATAACATTGACAAAAACTGCTGAAATATTTTTATTAGCTTCTAGCAAAATACTGTCAAAAACTGCAACAATTCATGTTACTCTAATCCAAGAGATATTTGCCTGTCAAAGCTTACTGCCAAAAATAAAGCCAAAAGGTGAAAACCAAAAACAAACCTTTAAATCATGACTGTAATGTTTTTTCTTCTCTCTCTGAGTACTTCATAAAAATGTCTTTCAATCCAAAGGAGACCTAGGTTCTTTATATTGGTTTCTGTTTCAGTTCCATAAGAACTGAATCATGTGAGGTGCTTCTGAATTGTGTAAGGTGATTTTATAATATAGCCCCACTGTCATGAATGTCTTTAGTGCCTTATTTTGATAGAATAGCAGCTTAAGTTTGCTGGCTTTCATTTAATCAACAAGAACAAAGATGGCCTTTAGTACAGTAAAATCATAACACCTGTCCAGTTCCCCACTAGTACCACAGATAAATCTTCTTGAAAAGAAATTGCAATGTTTTACTATTAGAAAAAGATATCTTTCCCCTAATTTGGTTACCAGGTTACTATTTGTATTACACTATGGGTTAGTCTAACCATTATACTATCTTTTTCTGCTGTAAAAAGAGGAAGGAGGAGTCCTATTTGGCTATATCAAAAGGCTCTGGCTGAGGATCTTAAGACCTGCATGGACAAGACCCATGAGGAACTGGGACTGAAGTAAAAAGGAAAATTGGTTGAGACATAGTGAACAGGCTTGTTGGATGAAACCCTATACGTGACACCAAACTAAGTTAAAAATAACTTTTAGTCCCCACAAAATTTGGTTTTGTGATGTGCAATAAGGAAACTCAGTTAATGATTATGTCTTAATACATTAGGTTAAGTGTTAAGTATGGTAAAATGATTCTGCAGGCCCTTGGTTTTGCAGCAAAGAATGAGGGATTTACTTAGCTTGTCCAAGTCTCACTGTAGAGTTCTCCTGTGCTATTTTCTCACCATTCTCATGAAACCAATAGGGTTTACCTTTCATTGTCACCAGCAGGCCACTAGCATTGCAACCTGTTGGCATGCAGACACACTCTTTGGCCCATTCCTCACGGGCCTTTGAAGAGCTGGCCCACAGGCATAAACTATACCAGTGGAGAAACGGGACCGTTTGCATGTTCCCGTGTGGATGGCCCCAGAGCTGACACAGTCTGCAGAGGCACCTTCGCATGGAGGTGTCTCTGTTTTGTCTGTGAACTTCCCTTCCCCTGAGGAGCTCTGCAGAAACGAGGGGATATGCCCCTGTGGCCATGGCAACGCCTCAGAGGTCGGAGGCCAGGAGGCATGTCCCCTCGTCTGTGCAGAGCTCTGCAGGGAAAGGGAAGGTATGGTAAGTTTACAAACAAAATGGAGGCAACAAAAAGTGGCACCTCTGACCTGGTGCTGTTCGCTTGGCACTGGGTGCAAAACGGTGTTTCCCAAAAGACTTACTAGTTTAGCAAGTTTTGGAAACACAGTTTTCCCACTGGTTGGGGGTAGAAAGCATGATGCTGCCTCATTGCAGAGGCAGTGGCCGTGTAAAGTTTTTCCCCCGACCAATGTTTTTACCTGCCCTGCACTGGTGATTTTGGCCCATGTGGAGTGGGTCTTTGCCTTAAATCTGAACTTTTCCCATTTCACGTCCAAACTAGAAACAGGAAAACTATAGAAAGCTTCCAGTTAAAACATGATCAGAGCCATGTAGGCTCAGGCAGCCTCTTTTCTGAACTTTGGTAAGTGTGAGCCAAATTTGGGATGTGCCTATGGTTACAAAGACAAAATAACTCCAATTTCAGAAAAGAAAACTTTATTTTTAAGTATATATAGGCCATTATTAGTCACTACCAATAAAAGCATACAGTTGAACAGCACAGGGCTTTATCATTTGAGCATAGAAAAAAATCCAATAAGTATAAACTTTTTCCTTAGGTCTAACCACTGTAATGTTAAAGAAATAAGTAGAAATATCTTATTTAGATTTGTTGTTCATGCTTGGTTCACCTCAATTTTACTGTCTTTTTCCATCTGACTGGCCACCTCTCCTCAAATCATGTGTCTGTGTGTGTCTTGTTCCTACAAAGTCTCTTCTCTGTCTAAAACATGTCTTTTTCTAAAATATGCAATCTTTTGTGAGACTGAATGTCTGCCTGTTTTATTTGTTCATACAATGAACCTGGCTGCTAGTGTAACGTTATTACACTGCTTTCTCATAATTGTGCCCACTGTTTGTTGCCACCTTCAGTTGTTAAGAGCACATAATTGTTTAAATAATTTATTTTGAGATTTTAAAAATTGAGACTTACCTTCCAGAAAACTAGCTAATCTTTCTGTTCTTGTTTTCACTTCATGAATAGAGGCTATAAGAAGTAGACAATATCATTAAAAAAAACCCAAGTATTGTGATTCCCAGAATGTAATCTATATTGAGCCAGGTGCAAAGAATAAATTCAGTGAGGTTAAGTAGGTTAATTTACTGATGCAGCCAGGATTCCTCAGTGCAATAAAAAAGTTCTTATTAAAGCATAAATTGGCCCTGCAACACAAACAGCTACTGCATTGATAGAAAACTTGCCAACATGGTACACGATATGAGTTTCATCAAAAATCATCAGAGTAATTTGATCGAATTTTACCTTGCATGTAAGTGATTGTGATTGTTCTCAGTATGCTTGCTTTTGGGTTCATCTCCAGTTGTGGATAAACAAGTGATAGAGGTACCCTGGAGTGTGTTTCACCAACATATGCTTGCTTACCAACTGTGGCTATTCCTAAAAACAGTGTTCCTTGGCTGTGGTCACACATACCTTGGTAATAGCTAAATTGGACTACTGTAATGTATTCTGTGGGCTACCCACAAGGGCAATAAAATACAGTTGCCTGAGTATTAACAGAGGGCTGCAATTTGAATATATTTTACCAATGTACACCGTATCTACCAGTCTGATTTTAGGCTCACTTGAAGGTGCTGGTATTGACCTTCATAATCTTAAATAATTTCTGCTCAAAGAACTGAAAGGACTCCTTTTATCTATATGCAGAGCTATATGGGGCCCAAATGGGCTCCAGACCCTCTTCCCTGCCTAGCAGCCGTGGCGTGAATTTCTCTTGTGCCCTGGCTGTTGGGTGGGAAGAGGAGCCAAGGGCAGCCTCTCTTCCTGGCCCAGTAACCATGGTGCAAGCTTCTCTTGCACCCTGGCTGCTGGGTGGGAAGAATAACCAAGGGCAGCCCCTCTTGCCTGCCCAGCAGCTAGAGCACAATTTTTTCTCACACTGAGACTGCTGGGCTGGAAGGCATCTGGTCATGTGAGGGTGCAATTTTGCGCCCCCCAAGTGACCAGATTAGTTGGCAAATACACCAGTGTCTTTATGCATCGGAGGAGGAGGAAGAGGAGAAGAAGGAGGAGGAGGAGGAGGAGGAGAAGGAGAAGAAGGAGAAGAAGAAGGAGGAGAAGAAGAAGAGTTGTAGTAGTAATAGTAGTAGTAGGAGTTAGAATTTATACCCCCTTCTCTCTTGTAAAGAGACTCAAAGGGGCATACAAGCTCCTTCCCTTCCTCTCCCCACAACAGACATTTTGTGAAATAGATGGGGCTGAGAGAGTTTGGGGAGAACTGTGACTCACTAGCCCAAAGTCACTCAGCAGGCTTCACATATAGGAGCAGGGAAACAAATCCAGTTCACCAGATAAGAATTTGCTGTTCAGGTGTAGGACTGGGGAATCATTCAGTAAGTCCCTGCTACAGAACCTGCACTATTAGAGGTAAAACTGTCCAATACCAAAATTTAGAGTTCCTGTTCTGTAGATGTACATGCAACCCTCCTCCTTCGGGAGTTTCCAGTGGAATTTGAAGATTCTCCTTCTTAGGAAGATTCAGTTCTGTGGTACATTGAGGCTGAGTGATGGCTGCCATGGTGACTGCTGTGATGTTTTGTTAGGCATTTACCTTGATGTTTCTTTTATTTTCTATTGCATAATCTTTTTGTTGTACTGCTTTCATATATATTTTATTAGTTCTGCTGCTGTAATATATTATTTATATTTAGATTGTTACAGTGAATTGTTTACAGTGCTATAGTACGTAGTGATTTTAAATATTGTGGGATTTGGTTTTTTTTGTATATTTATTGCAGTTTTTACAGAAATAGTCTTTTATTTTTCGTGACCCACCCCACACTGGGTATTTCTTTCAAAGAAGAATGGGATAATACATTTAATAGATAATCAGGCTGTCCTGGTTAAGTAGGGATAAGTGTAGATAAATGCTGAAGAGGTCCTCAAGGCCAACAGCATTGTTTCCATACAGCAGTGCACACTAAACAATAGGAATTAAAAGCCAGAACAATTCAGATTCAAGGCAACCAACCATCATCATAAACAATAGCCATAAGAGCAGCTTGCTCAACACTCCTCAAAGACCGTTGCTAAATGCATTCTTTCAACGTACTAAAGATTCCAGTAGAGCCACAGTGGAGTAGTGGTTAAGAGCAGGTGCAATCTGGAGGAACCGGGTTTGATTCCCTGCTCTGCCGCCTGAGCTGTGGAGGCTTATCTGGGGAATTCAGATTAGCCTGTGCACTCCAACACATGCCAGCTGGGTGACCTTGTGCTAGTCACAGTTCTTCTGAGCTCTCTCAGTTCCACCTACCCCACAGGGTGTTTGTTGTGAGGGGTGAAGGGAAAGGAGTTTGCCAGCCCCTTTGAGTCTCCTTACAGAACAGAAAGGGGGATATAAATCAACTCTTCTTCTTCTTCTAGATTGAACTTGAGAGATTTCTGTTGAGGTGTTCTACAAATGTTTTGGTAAAATTCCATTCAGATAAAAAATCAAGATTATTTGGTATCCATGAAAGAGCAGAAAACATGCAGCGTAAGTGAAAATTCAGTGAAAATGTAATATGATTTTGAAACAAAGATTTACAAAACATGCAGTTCCATATTAAGCAGAGATATACTCTTCTTGTCCCACTGACCTATCCAAATGGAAACATCCCCTTTCAGAAATATGTCTTTTGATGTGAACCTTTAAGCTTTAACGTTTTAATCCTTGCTACACTGCAAATTGCAGTTGCAAAACATTTTGTAGAAGTTCAAGATACTTATGAGTGTAGTTAAATCTATTGTAGTAGTAGTACTGTTTATCACAGACACTTAACCATTACGCCGTTTAAGACAGATTAAAATGAACATTGTATTTGTTTTCAAATAGGAAATTATAAGTAAAAAGGATTTTTTAAATGACATATAAACCAATCCCAAGCAGTCTATTTGGAAATAAGAGTCAACAAGGTTTATTCCCAGGAAAGTATTTTACTCTTCAAGTTTTATGTTCATCACATAATAACTCAAGCCACATATTTAGCTTCTTTTTGGTTTCTTTGGTCGTTCTGGTTTGCATGGGCTGTTTCCGCACGGCCAAAAGCAGCGACGCGATGACGTCGCAAATTGCGACGCCTCCGAAAAAAAGCGTTCGCACAGACAGGTGGAACTGCGGGCGTCCGCAGCCCCGCAGATAAATGTCGGTTCGCACGGAAGCGCTGCGAAAGCGGCTGCTGACCTCACCATCATGGCCGCTGGAGCAGTTCATCCCTCCCAAAATGGCCGCCGCTACTGCGGGAGATCGTTTGGCAGGCGCCGTTTGAGGACGGCTCCGTGGCGGCTGTTCGCACGAGTGCGCCGTCGATGCGTCACATGGGGAAAAAGAGTGGTTTAAAGCGTTTTCTGAATACGGCGTCTTCGCGCCGGTTTAGCGTTTTCGCAACGGCACGAATGAGCACCTCCGCCGCTGCGCGTGCGAACGCTCTCGCTATGGCGGTTCTTTTTCCGTTGCCACGACGTCATATTTCGCCCGTGCGGAAACGGCCATCGACACTATAGTACATATTGAAGTACCTGCTCCACATTGCAGTGTAATTGATTCCGAGACATACTTCTAAAAGAAGAATTCCTGAACTTGTAACAAATTCAAGATTTTTTAGTCCATTGTGAACAGTTAGGTCAAAATATGTGCAGATTGATGGCCATCCTCTTTTTCTTTTGCATTCATTGGAGATCATCTTGTCAAAAGTTCCATTGAAACTTTTTTTAAAAAAAATTCAGTTAGTTTTTAACAAGCCAAAAGAAATGTATGGTTGAGAGATTTAAGTGGCCATGATTTCTTTATAAAAGATAAAGGACAAGCAGAAGCACATCCCAACCCATGAGAGAACTTTCTCCAGTAAAGAGTTCTACTCTGTGCTGCTGTATAAATAGAAAGGTCAGTGGAGGCAAAGCAACCATCAAACATCGAGGTGAAAATCAACACCACAAATCCCAAGTAATAGATGATGGTAAAAGATGTTTTAGAAAACCTTAAGGGTTTCTCCATTATGAGTTCATAGGATAGTAACACGGTCCTGAAATGGCACTGTAGAAGTGAAAGGTGAAGAAAACAGGAAAGAAATCAAAGTGGCATTTACTGTGGCATGATAAGGGAATGTACTGTTCCCACTGGGTCCTCTTTGTTACAAGGAGTTTCTATAGAGAAACTAAGCTAAGAGGAGAAAGCCATAATAAAGAATGTGGCGTGAGAAAGGGGCAGGTTTGTATTGAGAAAACCAGTTTTCTCTTAAGGTATCCCCTTTTTTTCTAGTAACATTTTGGCACCCGTGAAGTGCCATTCTAAAAAACAAAACTAAACTAATGGGTTTAGAAGAGTACAATGAGTATGGCAGAGTTTCCCATATAGTCACAAGTGATGACAGCAATGTTGTGAATTGGGAAGGTTCCAATTCAGGGTCCAGGGGAAACATAATTTTTAGTGAGAGACTTTACTGACTGGAACATCTTTCTCTCACAGAATAGACTGAGCAAACTGAGGGGCGGGGGGAGAGAGAGACAGTGTGCACATGTAGAGAGAGAGAAATCAAAGACCTGTTTATCCATATGTCTGCAATTAATATCCCAGGCCTAATGTTTAAATCTTGGAACTTTTGAAAGTGAAGGACTTTACTCTGTTTCCTGCCTCAATGACAGAGGGGGGTCTTATCAGTGAGTCACATAGCCAGAGGGGGTCAAGACTCTGGACACCTTCCTCTACCACTCTGACACTATCCCTTTGATGTGTAGATTGCTACTCTCAGGGAACTTCCTTCCTTCCTGCTTCTTCTCCACTCTCCACCATTCTTACACACACCTTCCATCTTGCACCATGCATGCAAAAAGATGCAGACAGCATCTCTCACCATCCAGCTAGATATATTAGAATAGAGAACCTATCTCTTCACTTTTCTATCCAGAATGGATTTCACTAATAACGACTCCTCTTATTACTAAGGAACTATGAATTGACTCCAAGTTTTCTTTGTGGCCAGCACACACATGCACGCCTGGGGAAGCTCTGTTGCGTTTTGCCTTCATGCACTTTGCTTATAATGCAAAGGTATCTCTTACCAGAGAGAATTACCAACAGGAACTACTACTAGATTTGACTGAGACCTCCATATTGACAGTTTGAAGCTCTGTGAAAAGTGAAGCTCTCTATCGGCTGGGCAGAATCCTGAAGGAGTTAAAAGTCAATGCACCAATTTCAATCCAGCCAATGAAATCATTTATGAAAGTAGAGAACTGAGGGCCAGAGTAGAATTACCTCATGATATCATTGTATTTATCTTGGTTGCACTATTATATGATTTACCTTATAATTTCTTCTCTTAGGCTTGGTCTTCTTCCCAGGTTTAAGCAGGATGTCTCCCACTGCCTTTTCTTGCTGGGCATCTGGAGAAAAATGGGGGGCAAGCAGCCATCAGTGTCACTGGGACCTCAATAACATAATTTCTGAGGTCTCTGAAAGTTATGTTAATATAGTGCCTGGGATGCTCTGGCATTCAGCCAAAACTCTTTTGTTAAACTAGAGTTTTGAGTTGCATGTTTGTCCTTGGTGTTGCAAATACATCAGTTCTGGTTTCCCTGGAAGTGATGTCATTGTAGCATTAATGACATCACTCATTACCAGCAAGGTTGTAGCAGAATGGCTAAGTCTCTTGCAGGTTAAATAGCATAGTCCTGGCAACTCTACGTTCTCCTAGTGTTCCTTTTCACATGGTTTGCTATCTATGGTGGATTCCGCATGGGCCATAAATAGCAGTGTGTGGACAATAAAAATGCCATTGTGGGGGAGGATTTTACACAGCTGCTGCTGCAGGAGCAAAGCGGCAATGGCCTATTTCCCCCACAGTGGTGTTTTTGCTGTTTTTTAGCGCGCTGTTTTTTTTACTTACCCTCCTCTTCCCTGCTCCATAATCATAATGTGTCAAGCTAATAGTGAATGGAGCTGAAGGGAGTAAAAAATCATATCTGCAATGGTTTTATTAACCAATTTAATTAAGAAATCTATACAAATTTGACTATCTACATTTATTCAGTGGATAGAATTTACATCTGAGTAAATTACCACAAAAATGGTCACATAATCAAACATTTACATTGCTCGGTGTTGTTTGATGCCCCTTTCTTCTCCTGATTAGTGCTATATTTGGGTGCCATTTTTCCTCTTTTGTTCTCAGTCTCATTTATCTGCGTTGCTCTTTAACCCTATTGACTGTAGTGACCCATGTGGTTTTATTGGTTTTATTTGTGCATTCATGATATTACTGCCACTCAGGGACATAGGTACAGATTTTTTATGGGGGTGGGGGTGGGGGTGGGCCCCCACCCACCCCTAGGGCATGGCCATGCCTCCCCAAGCCCCACCCCTGGCCTAGTGCTTATAAAAGTAGCTCTCCAAGGCCGGGGATGGCAGACTCCCCCACCCTGCCCTCCCCTGCCCCCCAACAGCTGGGCTCCCAGCTGGCAGCTGGCAGTTCCTTCTGCCCTCCCCTCTGGGCAGAGGCATAGAGGGAAAATGGAGCCCGGTGCAAAATCTGAGTTTTGTGTCCCATTCCCCCCCCCCCCCAGGCTGCTGCTGTGATGCTGGAATCCACCCCCAAACAGCATCACTTTCAATGGTGTTTTAACTAGAGAGCCCAAATTCTCCTTTTTAATCCACCTTAAAGGGAGAATCTGGGGTCCCCAGTAAAACAACATTGAAAGTGATGCTGTTTTGGGCTGGATTATCACCCACCCTGAAACAGCATCACTTTCAATGTGGCGTAGTGGTTAAGAGCAGGTGCATTCTAATCTGGAGGAACCGGGTTTGATTCCCTGCTCTGCCACTTGAGTTGTGGAGGCTTAGCCTGTGCCCACAGACGCCAGCTGGGTGACCTTGAGCTAGTCACAGCTTTTTGGAGCTCTCTCAGCCCCACCCACCTCACAGGGTGTTTGTTGTGAGGGGGAAGGGCAAGGAGATTGTAAGCCCCTTTGAGTCTCCTACAGGAGAGAAAGGGGGGTATAAATACAAACTCTTCTTCTTCTCAGATATAATCAACTCTAGCCTATGTGACTTTAAATATGGATTAGACTGGTTCTTGGGATACAGGTCTTTGAGTCTCCTACAGGAGAGAAAGGGGGGATAAAAATCCAAAGTCGTCGTCTTCTTCTAAAATGAGGACCTCAGATTCTCCCTTTAAATCCATGCCGAAGGGGGTGGATTTAAAATGAGAATCTGGGGAAATATGGGGGGGTGCCTGCTGTCAGGGGTGCAATTGTTAAGCTAGCAGCACCAAACTTTTAGAGTAACTTTAGGAGACTCTCCTGATGATACCTGCCAGGTTTGGTGAAGTTTGGTTCAGGGTGTCCAAAGTTATAGACCCTGAAAAGTGTAGCCCCATCTTCTATTAGCTCCCATTGAAAACAATGGAGGATGGGGCACCCCCTTTGGGAGTCCATAACTTTGGACCCCCTGAATCAAACCTCACCAAACCCAGACAGTATCATCAAGAGAGTCCTCCAAACAATCCCTGAAAGTTTGGTGCTGCTAGCCTAAACAATGTGCCCCCTGCAGGCTAAAAACTGAAAAACACTAAAATGTTTTAAAAACCCACAAACGGGTGGGGGGAGCTTCAGACATGAATGGGGAGGAGTTGAACCCGAGAACCCCCCCTTACCTACATCCTTGCTGCCACTGTAAGGTGATCATAAGGCTTGCCAGAGTAACTGTAGTAACTATTATGAGGGTTTCCATAGTAAAAAGGCTCAAATATCAAAGGTAGAAAATGTGACTGTGGATGATTGGGTGCAAAGGATAAGAAAAATGGCACTGAAATGATGGAATTAAAACAGGGTCAATTACATGCAATATGCAGAATATGCTGACAATTGGAGATGGTTTCCAATCCAAAAATAGATATGAAATGAGGTACCTAGTTCTTAAGGAGTTATATAACTGCTTGTATTAATCTTGTCCTGGAAATTGCATGTGATCTTACGCAGGTCTGATAACCCTTCATCGACCTTTTGTAGAAGAACTTCTTGCTGGATTACACCTGCAGATTTTCATCAAAGAAAGCCTTCCATTTATTATACCATGTGATTATCCCACAGACTTAGGGAACCATCTTTAGTTTTAACAGTATTTCAAGTCTCCGTAAAAATTGAACAATGGTTATGTTCTAGAAAAAAAACAAGGAAGAAAGAAAAAAGAAAATCATGCTGACAAAACTGGAAGTAATTCCAGCAAATCAAACCAGCAAGAGTGTTCAATGGAATCTGTGGCAAGAAGGATCAGAGGGCATTAGGGTATAAAAATCTAATTAACAATGATGAAATTGAAATAAAGCTGTTACTACATACTGTAACTTTGTTCTTCAGTTCTTTTAAAGCCAGTTCAAGAAGATTTTTCCACTTAATGCAAATGGATTATTTCCTTGCTGACATCTTTAAAATGATGGAGGTAAAAGATGATAGACAATTTATCCACATGCTTTTAATCTTTGCAGACTTAATCTTTTCTAATTAATAAATATAGTTTTATGGCAACAGGAAAGACATACCATCTCTGTAGTAATTATTCTCTCTGTGAAATAAGGAAACAGTCCCTAACCCAGTGTAAGCAAATATGATTTTTGTTTTGCATGACTAAAACATTGCATCTATATGCCTGTTTGTTTGGTTAACTTGACGCATATTTCAACAAGGAACTGAAAACTGTACTAGCCATGTTCCATTGAATTCAACAGGAGAAGTTTAAACATGTGCTTAACTCTCTCACTCAAATCAAGGAGAACTAAAGTTTGGATCGTAAGCCTTGCTTCTTTCTTTCTTGCAGATGCTGTCTTCTACTGGGCATCACTTTTGTCTGGCACTTTTGGATCATTGAAGGATGCTGGTCATACATGTGTGGTAATTCCTAGGATTAAAGGAATGTGTTCTGCATCAGAGGACTGCTCCCACAGTGGAAGATACCTCAGTGGCAGTTGGGAGCAGAGCTTAGAATGCAAGCCCAATCCTACAAGAGCCCATCACAGAGAAGGGCCAGCTTCAGTTTTTTCCTGAACTAATTTTTTTCCCTGAGCTAAAAAATGGAACATTGCTAGAGAAGTTTTAAAAAAATCAGGCAAATTCTAATTTAGATATAATTTAGATATAATGAATTTTCAGAATTCCTGAATTTCCCCAAATACTCACACAAGCATGGGATGTTAGGGGCTTTCCCCACCAGAATCCCCCAAAATCAGGCAGGGCCCATAAAATTGGACCCTCTGGACCCTTTGAGGCAATCTTTACAAAACGGGGGGGGGGGGTCTTCTAAGAAGAACCGCCCAAATGGAGGGGAAATGGGGGCCTGTAAAACTGGGCTCCTGACCCAATCTTTACCAAACATGAGTAGTCATGAAGAGAGTCACTAGCAGCCATGCTGAAAATTTGGTGCCTCTACCTAAAAAAATAATCCCAGGTCCCCCTTGAAAGCTTAAATCCTTCCTTCCATCTTCCATTGTTTCCATTTGAGGGAAAAAGCAGAGGCATGCCTGTCAAAACCCACAGGTCAATGCTTCCCACCTAAAAACTAGTACAAGTGCAACAAAACTATGCCAGAACCAGAAATTCAGCAGAACCATAAGCCAATGTGGCAAAACCTAACAGAACCAATGTCAAACCAGATAATCACAATATAAAAAAATCAAGAAGGGGGTACTTTTGCTAGCCCAGATGAATCAAATGCAAAATGACTGTAGATGCCTGAAGGAATGAGTTACTTTAGCTGTACAAGCCCAACAGAACCATTGTCAAAACAAAGAATGCCAGCATTTAAAAAGATTTCCTCTCCGTTTTCCCACCCACAGACAAAAAGCCTGGCCCAGCACATAGGGGGGCACTTTTGCTAGCCCAGCAGAATCAGCTTAGGAGCCCACTCAGGCAGTGCAAGACCAGCAGAACCTATGTCAAACCAATGAATCTCTAGAATGGGAGATAAAGGGGAAAGGTTTTTGAAAGCCCAGGAAGAATGGCACTGCAGAATGCTCAGCGAAACCCAGTATTATTCTGCCAGTTCACACTCACCAAAGTAATGTTAAACAAGAGGATTTCTCGAGTGGAAACTGAAGAGGAGAGCCTTTACAAGTCCAGAGGAAGGAATGTCAGTGTGGAATGCCCAGCAGAACTTAGTTCCAGTCTGTCAGTGCCAGCTCAACACCATTAATGTGCATCCAGAGAATCACAAGAGTCTTTTCTATTTTAGCTACAGAAAGTTAACACGGCTACCTGTCCCTCACCTTCTGATGATACATCGAAGGAATTTAGGAATGCAAACAAAGAGCACTTTATCTTTACAAAATCAAACAGGTTTTTTTTAACTTAATCTGTTTGGTATTTGCTTGATAAAATGGATTTGAATGTTGCTTGTTATTTGAATGTTGCTTTGGTTACTGAAGTAGATAACAGAGAAAGATTGCTTCTATTAATCAAAGTGTTTTTTTAACCTGTCTTCACATTTCTTTAGGAAAAGAGGAACAAGATACTTGGCCGTTTCTGTGCAGTCCTGAGGTGGGGGGGGGGGGGGGGCAAAAGGGCTCTGGATGAGGCATGCCTCTGCACTGACGTAGATGCCACCTATGTGTGGCATTTACACTGATGTAGGGCACCTACGGCAGTCTGGGGAACTGGGCAGCTACACAATGCCTGGGCATCAATGCAGTCATGGTGTCAGTGAGCCTCTGATACAAAAGCCCATACTGGCATTTGGGGGGGGGGGGTGGATTCCCAGGAATGAAGTTGATTTTCATAAGCTTCCTGAGCCCTTTTGGTCCAGGAAAGCTTCCTTTTACCAGCATAGATTTATGCTGGCAAAAAGGCAAGCACAGCTCATTGGGTTACACAGGGGCCTTGAAGTGGGGTCAGGGGAACTTAACCTTTTTCCATGCTCACCATGGCCTCACAGTCCTCTTTGGAGGTGAGAGGGCCACACTGTGCCCAGTCACTGTGCATCTGTCCTTCCCTGCCTCCAGGAAAGGGCTGCCCAAGACATACTGGCTTTAATGTTCATGCATTTGACAAAGTGACTCACAAAAATGAATGTGGTGATAAATGTATTAGTCTTGAAGTTATCCAAGACGCTTGGTCATTTTGAATACCTGATGGAAGCCAACTAAAGTCGGCTCTACCCCCCAGGAATGCCCCCAGCCTGCCCTTCCCTGTGCTGGCTTCTGCTCATCTATGCTATTATGAAATTACTTATTTGGTACTCAAATCAACAATCACAATAACCACAGTCCCGAGTTTTGGTAATATGCACTTTTATTTGTATTCAGAAATACAAATGTTAGAATCAAAATACAAATATAAATATTGGTCTAGATGCACAGCCTTACCTCTTAACACAAAATGTCATGTATGTGTCTTCTAGGAAAAGCTTTCTATCTGCAATGTATATATAACAAAAATAAAAATGGTTGGCTTTATTGGACTGGGTGGGTCTGTCTGTGGACATTACTAAAATGGCTACCTAGATTAGAATGACGTACTGGCACTAGTGCTACCTGTGTTAATCAAGGCACGTTGGGCACAGAATTTGACTTTCATTTCACTATAACATCACAAGCTGCACTGCTAATGAAGAGGAAAAAAACCTAAGGTTTAAAAGAATGAGAATTCTGTAACTCTATTGACTTTGAAAGTTTCATGTAATAGTTTACCCAAATGAAAACAAATGCAAGAGAAACTTAATAGAACACTTGTATCTGCTTGAGATTCCTTTGCTTTTGGATAGCTTACTCTAGTATCATAGATTTAATTTTAATACAGTAACAGATCTTGCAATGAATGACAACACAAGTAAAGAAACTGAGGGGCTAGATCCTGCAAATTCTCCATCCAAGAGTATTATCAAGCTGGCTCTCTGTGCCATGTAGCCTTATTGTGCGAATGTGTGTGTTTAATGCTTTTATTCTATTTGTACCACAAAAACACAAAAGTATGTATTGGCTTTCAAACAAATTTCAAATCTATATCCAAGGGAAAGGTTCAGGTTGACAGATAGTAATTTTTAAAATATATCTATGTAGAATTTCAAGAGTTTTATGTCCTCTATGATCAGTTTTCAGTAGTTATGAGGAACCTAAATATAAACTGATAACACTGTAACTTTGCCAAGTGATAGGCAAACCAAGAAACAGGATTTTCTCCCAGTTATTACATCAGATTATTTCCTTTGACCCACAATATTGCAACTAAATTGGAGTGCATTTGGGGTCAGAGATGAAGAGGTATTTCTTATAGCTATTGAGCCTGGGAAGCTGCCACCATCTCTCTAAATGACAGCAGTAACAATCTGCCAAAAACTTGACCACATTGTTATTTTATTCCATAGCAGTGTAATTGAGAAACTTTCTAAACTTGGGAGAACTTCACAGATCATGTATTCTGCCAAGGATCTCCTCACCCATCACCTACTAATGGGTATCAACAGCAATTATGTAGAAATGAGATATTACCTATTCTGTTCTGTGTACATTCCTTGGTTTTTATAAATAATGTTACATGCTTCCCACTATATATTGGGCAGAATGAATGCAGTCTGGTAAGGGAGCCAATGGATGTTACTCTTGTGACTTTTAACAGTTGTGCAGAAGGAAGAATTTTGGCAGATTATCTTATTTTATTATTGCAGTTCGAAAATACTGCATTAGCAAACTTTCTTGTCTCTGCACAGAATTTTCTCGGAATATGGGAGTGCTAAAATCTGAGTGGTAGAAAGGGTCTGATTGGCTACAGTTCATTGAAAGGAAGAAGAAAAATAGGGAATGATATTGGCAGGAAAACACAAAAGGAACAGAAATGGGATGAGAAAGCTGAAGGAACCCTCTCCCAATTAGTTATGATGCTGATAAGTTTCAATTTTTTGAACTTGGCAGGGATCTGCAAAACTTGGGCCCAACTTAAAAAGGCTCTCACAGTGTTTGCTGCTACCCATTGGGCTACCTTAACCACATACATTTTATTTCTCAATGGGAAGGAATAACTGACCTGAGGACATGGATTTTTAGGCATAAGATAGGCCTATTTTTCCAGCACGCTATTCTTCCAAACTGCTTCCAGTATTTGAAAAAAATGCAAGCCATTTCAGGTTGAGCACAGAAACTTTTTATCATAATTACTTCCAAGTCTCTTCCATTCACCCAGCTCATCTTGCTTGTTATTTCACCCGTCAATTTTTTCTGCTTCTGACTATTCTTTCTTCAACTTACAGTCACCATTCCCATGCTTATTCTGAAGTGCCTTAGTGGACAAGATGCTAGGAGATCCACTGTTGGATCTTCTTTGTTGTTTTTAAAGTCAAATAGAAGGTTCATAGAATTTCATTTGACTGTGCCATGGGGAAGGAAGGAACCTATGCATTCCTTCATAGTACTGCCAGCTGTCAAAACCGACCTTTTCTTGGTTCTATTGTTAGCCTCAGGAAGTAGCCCCTATCTGATTTCCTCCATCTGTCTTTCCCTTTTGTCCGCAGACTTCTGATTTCCATCCCTCATCATGTCAATTTTTGTTTTTTTTATTTCCTATCATATATATAATGCTGAGCCTGACAATTACAGAGTAGATAAAAATCTGCAGAATGGGACTGTGTACCACTAGGGGAAATAAAAATCTGAAACTTTAAAACAAGTAAGGATTGGTGGTTGTGGGTTTTTCTGGCTGTGTGGCCGTGGTCTGGTAAAACCCGGAAAACCCACAACTACCAGTTGAATCCGGCTGTGAAAGCCTTCGACAATACAAGTAAGGAGGATTTAAAATCTTCCAAAATTAAAGGGGAACAAATCAGATCTTGAAAGAGTACAGGATGAGCTCTCAACTGCCACCTCACTGCTGCCTAGCAACCACCAAGATGCATTGCCATGGCTAGAGCAAAGAAAAGATTGACAGCAGCAGTTGTCAAGAAGCAGGGAGAAGTCAACTGGCGATGATTCCTAGGATTTAGCAGCAGTGACTGCTGCTGCCAGGAGAGAGAAAAAAGCTGGCTGGGGGAAAGCACATTGGGATCAATGGGTCTTTCACTGATTTGGATGATGAAACATTGAGTGCACAACTGGCTTAGAAAACAATTGCTATTGTGTATTATATCTTCCAAATATTTCTAGGAGCTTTTAAACAGCCTAATCTAAAGAGTGGTAGTGCAGTGGCTGGGGATGCTGGCATGATATTGCCTCCAAAGATGCAATCAGTGGCACAGGTGCCAGGGGAGAAGGAGAAACTCCTTTATCTCCTGGGAAAGCCGATTGAAGCATATGATTTAAGCAACACTTTTGGTGGCATAAATATGCCACTGAGGGAGCTGTTTCTGCACCATGTTGGTTTGGCCTCCTGCAGAACAGAAGCAATGACATGGAATGGGGGAAACTTCCAGGTTCCAGCACTATGAAGCCACATAGCTCCACTTTGCTGGCCTAAGTGTTGTTACATTGGCATTCATGTCTCTTTGCATGGCACTGGTGGCACTGATGCGAATGTAGGGGTCACGTTGCATCCAATGCAGCTTCAGCCTCCCCCCGCTTTGGATTGCAACCTCAGATGTATATAGTAAAGCAATAATAATTACATCTTACTGAAGTCAGTCTATTAATGTATTATGATTTCTACTGGTTTTGTTGAAGTGCATCATTGCCAAATTAATATTATAAAAAGATTTATGGCTGACACTAATAGCAGCAGCCCCATCTTTTCTTCCAATGTCTCCTTCATAATGTCTGGTGGAAAAAAGATAGCTGATGCAACATTGCTTCACTTACTCCATCTCATTCAGCTTTAATAAATGCCACTTGTAAGGGCTGACAAAATATAGGATGTGATGTCATGCTAGGTGTTATGTTCTCAGAAAGAGACAGTGAAGAGATGTAGGACTGTACTTGGTGGTAGCAATATATTTTTCAAAACATCCAGTTGTTTTTATTATAAAACCATAAATGCACCGCTAGGAGCCAGATACCTGTGTTTTCCTATGACCCCACATCAAAGTACATCTAGCATTAGAACTGTGTGACTGGCCCTAATATACAGCCATATTCAGAGCACTGGGGAATGGGGAACTGATTCATGTCCACTTGCTGCTCTGAGGTGCTTTATGCTCTGGTCAGGAAAAAAAGAAACGTACCCACATATTCTGCCTGTCTTTTTCCTTACCTGGGCTAAAAACAGTTTCAAATCAGATAAATAATATGGGATGAAGAGATGACTTACTTCTCCTTACCAGTCATTTGGTAGTTGGTTTTTCAGAACAAATAATAAATCAGAAGTTTCAGTCCTGGAATTCGATTGTTACATGTTTTTTGGCTCAGAGAGGCCACAGAGCAAATTAAGGCACAGTTCTTAGAAATAAGCTTGTTTTTATGTTCTTGGATTTACTGTTTTGACAAATCAACAGTACAACTGGGTGCTATGAAACAGAATTTAAATGATTCAGTCAATATGATAAGATTGACTGGTTTTTATGTTAATAGCAAAAAGAAATTATGGGGGTGAATCTAGATTCTGCCCCTCCCAGACTAATATCTGAAAGCCCCCCAATTTATTTGGGGGAAATTTCACAGGGTTAATCCCATCTTTTCCCAGACTGATCTAAATAAGGGGCCATTAGGCCTTTTTATAAATGTCAGGATATATGTCAATGTATATGATTCTTAGATGTAGTTATAGCTTCCCTTTGGCACAAGAATAAAATTGCATAAATGTATCTATTTGTTTTATGTATATGTTAGAAAATTTTTGTAATGTTAATATGATGGTTTTAAATTGTTTTATACACACACATACACAAAACAAATTAAAACTATCATAAAACCACACACACACGTTTATAATTTTATTGTTAGCAGCCCTTCATTTGTATCTTCTAGATCTTCTTGACATTTGGGTATTTTATTCCAGTGCTATAGAATTAAGTTTTGTTCTTCTTTGGTTGTACAATAATAAAATACCACTATTAAATGTTTAGACTAGGAATATGCAAATAACCAGCAGTTTAGCTCACATCGTGTTCATCAGTCATGAACTGGAAGGTGATTTTTCAATGATCAGTTCAACAGTTCATCAATTCTGTGACTGTTCGGCATTTTTTTGCCAGCTCTAACTACATGCTGCAATACAATCTGCTTGTACACTTGTTTGTAGAAAAGAGTTTTCACTTTATAAATGAAACTAGGTACCTTTAGCTGGATAAATGTGGGGTTTCAATCATACGTTCAGCTGTACACGTGTTGAATGTAATGCAAGACTTACGCAATACTTATATAAAGAACAATGCAGTGTATACTAGGGGTCTTCAACCCGCGGCTCCGGAGCCGCATGCGGCTCTTTCAGCCTTATACTGTGGCTCTGCGTAACCTGGAGGTTGGAGGGTAGCGTGGGAATGTCCCTCCAGAGCAGCGCTGGAAGGAAAGGTGAGTGGAGGGGCTGAACCAGAGGTGGCTCTGTGCATGAGGGCACCACTTTTTGTGACCCCTCCACTCACCTCTCCTTCCAGTGCTGCTCTGGAGGGACACGCTCACCCTACCCTCCGACCTCCAGGTTACCTCTGGAGGTCAGAGGGTAGCGTGGGCATGTCCCTCCAGAGCAGTCACCACCCCCTCTGCCATCCCTGCAGCCGCCACCCCACTCTGCCCCATGGGGCAGGCGGCTGTCTGCGTCGGGCAGAGGGTTTTTTCCTGCCCGGCGCTGCTGCCTCCCACAGTGCGAGAGGCAGTGGCACCAGGCAGGTTGTGGCCACCATCCCCCTCTCTGCCCCACGGAGCAGGAGACTGCCTGCTCCGTAAGGCAGAGCGGGTTTCCCTGCCTGGCGCCTCTGCCTCCCAGTGTTGGAAGAAAAGGTGAGTGGAGGGGCCAAACCAGAGGTGGCTCGGTAGATCTTCGGGGCTGTGGAAAACAGGTCCAAATGGCTCTTTGGGTGGTGAAGGTTGCCGACCCCTGGTGTATACTGTATGTGCATTCACTACAACTTATGAACAGGGATACTGTATTTCTTACTAATTGTGCACTGCAACACATTTTTTTTACACATTCAGGTTCTTACGTAGCTTGATTGATTTCTGTTACCCTCTGCCCTTACTGTGTAGCTGTTTCACTCAGCAGACAACTGGTGAGAGACTTAAATCAGTCACAAATCACATATATTAGTGATAAATAGACACTATGCTTTAATAAAATCTTACTCTTTGGTATTTGTCAAGATATTCCCTAATAACATAATGGCTGCTGATTCATTTGAATTGTCAGTATGTTTGCACATGTGTAGTTTTGCAAAATCTTTATGCAAACTTGTTGTTTGGCAGGCTTCATGTCTTCCCAGAATGAAATAAACAGGCTGGAACAATCAGCTCACATTTGAGGTATTCCTCTGAACACAGTAAATCTTACTACTGAACATGCTCATGGAGAAATCTGAATCATCCCCAGTTTAGATATACAAGAACTCACGGCAAACTCCAGATTAAGCACCAAAGACTGAGCACCACAATGTATGCTTGTAATTATGCTGCTGACCGCCTTGTATGTTTCAGGTTTACAAAGACTAACTGGAAGGAGAATTACCCTAAGAAATCTCTTTAACTTATAAAATGGAATATAGTCTAGCTTAGTAAAAAGTTTAACATACTAGTCATCTCTTTTTCTTATAAAACAAAATGTACCCTAACCTACCAGATGCCCAAACATTTTGAAAAGATTGCTTTGTGTAATATTATACATTTTGTGTCTGATCTAAATAGAGAAGAAATGATACAAATGAATGATAAGCAGTGCAATACTAAGCAGGGTTACACCCTTCAAAGGCTATTGAAGTTTCTGTGTTCATGATTGTCCTGTAAAACTGTGAGCTGGAAAGCTCCTGGTTGAAGTCTCACATCTGCCATGACTATACTTGGTGACTTTATGCAAGACATTATAAGAATAATACTGGCCTACATTGTTCAGTGGTCTAAGAATAACTAAGATAATGCAGACAAAGACCATGGAAGATCCAATAAACAGTGCTAGTGCTAATAGTTCTTTCTCTCCTACTTATTCTGCAGAGGTTACTAAAGAGTATTAAGACTTAAGAACCAACAGTAAACTGAAAAATATTTTGAAACAAGTTTTAGAAACCTTCCATAGTTTTACAAGCTATTGACTTGCGAGATAGATGCCATGTATTTCTAAGTGATCCTCTAAGAAACATAACAGTTCTCTTGCTGGATTCAGGCCAGAGCCATGAAGTCCAGTATGCTGTTTCAACAGTTTGTTTTCAATGGCACTATGGTAAATGGCTCTGGAAACACACATGCAGAGCATAACAGAAATGGACATCACTTATTGCCATCACTTGACTCTTGCTATTAAAAAGGGTTCCTTGAGTTTTCATGGTTGAAAGTTGTTGCTAGACCAGTCTAGCTAACATGCCACCACCCCTAGTCTTTTGGTATATTATCAAAGTTGATTAAGCAGACTATAGTTCAAAATTATTCATTTTTACTTTGCTGTTTTGGCTTTAGTGAACAATGCTGAATTTTTTTGAATGCAAAAGAGAAGTGATGTCTATGGTCCTCTGCTACAGAATTGAAAAGGTCAGATGTCCACTGCTTTCTTTGCCAATGTTTTCCTCCAAGATTGTTTAGCTGAGACTTTAACAGTGATAAGGTTAATGATCAGGGCTGGAGGCACTGTAATTGTTTATGGATATGTATATCGTTTGTAGGAGAGGAGAGGTTAACTAAGACTGAAAAGAAAAAGAAAGGTTGATTCTAATTACATTGCTCCACAATGTGCTCTGTAAGAATACCTGAGCTTGTAAAAGGAAAATGTATAAAGCCACGTGAGTCAGATACCCAGAGTAAGTTGAATATGCCGTATAAAATTGCTGAAAGTTTCTGACTCCAGTTGATTCCTGTCCTATAAGATACATTTTGTAAAGCAACAAAAGAAACAATCAGTACAGAAATTGCAGCACAATATGGATATGCTATTACCAAAAATATAAAAGGAAATGCTTCTTTGGATATGATAACAGTATTTGAAGATGTGAACAGTATTGGCTTTTCTAATTAGCCATATATGGCTACAAAAATTAAAAGATTTTTGATAGGATTAGATGAAGATCTTTTAAGGTCTAAACATTTGGAAAATACAGTTAGCTAGAAACAACGATTTTTGTATGACAATAATGAATTTAGTATAATTCTATAGTTAAAAAGCTTTCCGAATGAAACAAATGTATGCTTTTCTCCACAGTATCTAGTGAGCATACAGAAAAAATGCTTTAGCTGCTACTGCCAATGAAGTAATCCTGCACATTCTGTAGAATACTTTCGACCCAGTCTTAGGAGGGGCACAAATCAGCTTTTGGGAGTGGCGTGACCTTGTGCTGATGTGTTTGCCCCCTTCGCTGGTCTAAGGGGCACCCCCACCAGTAGAAAGAGTAAATGCTGCTGGGTGCTGCTTGCAGAGTTAAGCTGCTGTCTGGGCCAGTGCAGGGGGAGGTAGGCCAGGGCATTTCTGGGGGTGGAGCCAACTTCAGTCACTTTCTCCCGGTTTTGGAGCCAGAAATGCGATAGAAAGCTTTCCTGGCAGCCGGGGTTTTCTTTGTGTTGGCTGTCTCCCTGCACCACCTGGAAGTCCTCAGGAGGCAGTGTGGCAGAGTGGCAACACTATCATCTCCAGCAGCCGGAGCCTTTTGGATGGAGCTGCCCATCATGTGGCATATAGAGAAAACTTGGGTAAATGCCACTGCTTCATACATAGCTTGGAAACTGTTCTGAAACTGTAGATGTAACAGTTTCAGCCTAATCAGATCAGTCTTGACATGACATAAAGTTAGGCATTATGGTCACTATAGACACTGAGCCTAGTGTCCTCTGGTTCATATTGGGACTGAACTTCAAGTTGTAGCAGTGATCCTCCCTTCCTGTGGCTAGCTGTGAAGTGAAAGTAAGAAATGATGCATTATCAAGTGCCTTGTTAGACCTCGAACTGCATTACTTGCTCCTTTAGATCTTTAGACATTATTGATCCCTGTGCAAATATGAAACAGCCAGATATAGTAGTGATGATGCATGTTTCCTAGGTTCTGTTCATAAATGATAAAAAATTATACTTTTAAACAAGTTTTCAAACTTATATTTTATGTGTACTTAGAAAATCTTCCCAACTATACAGAAATCACTATCTTATGCATGGGTGGTCACAATTTGCTGCCCTATTGACTGTTTTTTGCTATTAGAAAAAGTGGCAGCAATGTAATTTGTTCAAAATGTTTCTGTTATCCCCATGCTATTTTATTTAGTTTTTTTCCTGCAAATTTTGAGAATATATTTCCTGCAAATTTTGAGAAGACTACCTCTGAAGTAAGCACTGTGCCCTTTTGCTTCCTAAGGTCAAATATACAATGAAGAACTTTGAAACTTCAATAAACCAAGCTTCAGTTAAATCAGATGTCCTGTAGGTAAAGTTTAGCACTTTAGCTTCTAGACCAATTCTCCAGTACACAAGACATCTATTGGCTGTCTTTCTGAAAACTCACTGAAGTAGTGTTATTCTAGCATAAGTGGTTTGTCAATTAAGACTGGAATGTCAGCTGTACAGAATTCCGTAGCCTGTGATAAACCCATATTAGTCTAAAAATGAGCAGTAATGGATTTATTATTCGCCTTAGAAATAGGAATGAGGACTTTGCTGTTAAAACCAAGGTTAAGAGAAATGAGACCTGTGGATTCTGTAATAAGGAGAGTGCTTTCATAAGGTTTAAAGGTGCTAATCAAATGCTGTCTTTTGCACTACTCAAAAAATGACTATTAGTTGGCAACTGATGTCAGACTCCATAACAGAGAGGTCTGGAACATTCACCTCCACTGGGAGAAAATGACAGAGCATTTAAAAACTGTGAGGGCTCTTTGCTTACTTATATTTGAGTTGTGAAGCAGAACTGTTCAGAATTCCTATACAGTTATGCCTTAATACAGCAATTCTGCTTGCTTTTTCCTGTTTTAATTTTTTTGTTTCTCTTCTACTTGGAAAAATAAATACAAGTTTCATTTAAGAGCTGATACTTAAGCTTGCAAATCAATATATTCACAAATGAGAATTGCTTTTCAAGGGATGAGTTAACAGTTGCTTGCCTTAAAGAAATCAGCAAAGCTATCCTGTAGTCTAGTTGAGATAATGAAAGTGTGTCAGGTTATCCTTATCCTTAGCAGGAGGAAAGAAAAAATGTATTTCTTAGTAGTTTTAATTTGTATTGTTTGTTCTTGGTAGGGACAAGCAGATTTATCAACATTTTAGAGTAGACTAAGTTATAGTTGATTCTGATTTGTTGAGGGATAGATAAAACACCAGCTTCTCTAGACTTTTAGATGCAAGGGAAGGCCCAGCAAACCTGTGGAATTATGGTAGATGCTACACTTGCATCCAAAATTATTTACTCTAGTAGGACTGTTTGTTTTTAAACCTTCCCTTTATGGATCTGAAGGCTTTGACCTTCAGTGGTGACTATGCTTGACCTTCTGCCTGCATACTGAAAGACCTCTAAGGATGGGAGAAGGATAATGCAAATTACATTTCCCCCTTCCTGCACCAAATGCCTGGAGAAAGAAAGGAATCTGCTGGAATGCAATAGGTCCTGAGCTCCTGCCACAAACGTTTCCATACCGTGCAAGCGATCAAAAACATTGCCTTCATGGCTACCTGTAGGGTACAAGAGAGAGAAACCATAAAAGAGTAAAGAAACAAGAATGACAGACTGCTTTCTTGGACTGATCTAGCACAGATAGGTATCTAGCACTGATAGATATCAAAATAACTACAGGGAAACAGTTTCCTATATTATGTCAGTTACAGGAATTAATATAGGCATAGTGTGTCTTTACTATGTTACACCCTAAGAAAGTATTAAGAACCTTAATCTCCTTTTGTAAGTTGCTTTGTCAAAAGAGAGCCCCCTTATGGCATTCTGGTGAGAACATAGGACCTGAAACTCAAATCCTTAAGTCATAGACTTAACAAAGTTAGCTGTTGTGCTTGTTTCATAAGATTGTTCCAACAGACAATAATACAATAAAAACATTAGTTGCTTACATTTGGGTGAAGCAATGGAACTGCATTACAGATATCCCACTAATTTTGTTGAATGTAGTATTGCTAAAATTAATAATTTATTCTAGGCTTATATTTTCCTCCTCCCTAGTCTTGTATTAGCTGAATTTCAATCAATATGTAAAGCAAAGAGACTAGCAGCAAATTCCACATGCGTTCAAAATGAAACGGAGCAATATGTAACTTAAAAATAAGAACATGTTTTCCACAAACAGCAACCTAGTAGTAATTCCTCATTTTCTATCTATGCTGGCATAAATAAAATCAATGACTCAGTCAAGAGATCAAATACTGGAACCTCAAGTTTCAAAACATTTTTGAAGCAGTAAGTGTAATCAAGACAAATATATTTTTAAGTCTCATAGATTTCAATACAAGTCCATGTTTAATTGACACGACAAGACTTGCTTGGTGGAACTGCATTCAATGTTTGGAGGCTTTGTTAAATCTGAGAAATCACAATATCATCTGTGTTTATTTATACTGAGTAGATTCACGATATCTGGCAATTCAGAACAGGGGATCCACTTGAAAACAGCATAAATAGAGATAGGGGGAAATCTGCTAGCCAAGACTCCATGAGAAAGAATCTGAAATCAAAATATTTCAGATCCCAGAAATATTGTCCTGCACTTCCTACACCCACAGTATTTCTAAAACATTGTTCCACAAGACAGGAGAAATGTTATAAAATGGAGTAAGATCTTTGCTATTCAAGCATTCCAAGGCTTCTAATAGATGGGTGGTTCTCTAGATAGATAGATTCTGTTCTCTCCCCTAATCGTACATGGTGCTTTGATAAAAGAGGATTTGAAGCCCAAATAGTTTATTGCCACTATTCTTAATAGATGGATTTTTTTTTACAGAATGGTAGCCCAATCCACAGCTAAAGTCCAGGAATAGTGCCACTACAACACCTCTGCCTCCAGAGGCATGTCTGGAGGTGCAGAGATGCAGAACACACACACACACACACACCACTGCCAGAAAGCCCTACATATAGTGGCAAAAGAGTGGAGTAAGTCCATCTTCCTTACCACTAGCATTACTAGGGCCAAAGCCAGGTTGGAGCCAACTAACGTTAACTTCGCCTCCAGTAATGCCCCCAGCTGCATCAGCTTCCATGTTAGGCTAGCACAGCTGTGGAAGGGGTGGTCAGAAATGGGTCAGGCACTGAGTAACTTGACAGTGCCCATCCTCCTTCCTGTTTGCCCTTCCATGTTTGTTACACTTATGCTGACTAGGAGGGCAAATGTGTTGGTACAAGTCTGCACTGACTCCAGTGGCCATTCAGCCCCACCATCTTCCAGATAAGGCACAGAGTTATGACCAGGTCACCATAGATAGCTTAGAGCCTTATTATGTAGAAAAAGACACTTTATATTTTATTTAAGAATAAAATATATTGTTTATTTACAATGCAATCCTAAACAGAGGTATACTCTTGTAAAACCATTGATTTCAATGGACTTAGAAAGGAGTAAGAATTGCACTGTATACAAACCATGTATGTCATTCTGTTTTATTAAACAGAAGTTCAGTGCTTTGAGTAGAGTATTTGCAGGATCTGTTGCCTTGTTCAGTTGGCAAACTTACTTGCATTATTAGCTCTCTTATTAATTGTAATAATAGGTTATGTGATTCCTATGAGGCATCCATTTTATTTAATACTTTTTTCTGTAAACATTCTGTATTTCACACAAGAACCCATACCTATGCATGAAAAAAACTGAAGTCTATCATGAAATTTGTTTTAAAAAGCATAATAATAATAATAATAATAATAATAATAATAATAATAATAATAATAATAATAATAATAATAATAATAATAATAATAATAATAATAATATTTTGGCCTGGGACTAATAATTTAAAATATTTCAAGACACAGTTTAGTGCAGTGCACTACTAAGATTTTGATCCAGCCAATGCATTAGCAAAACTTTTGTGTTATACAGACATAACAAACAAAAACATTGTTTGGACATTCTGATAACAAAAAAATTTAATCCCCTGTATGTTCTCTTTTTACCTGTTTCACAGTTGCACATACTATTTGTGAAAACTTTTTTTAAAAATACTCTGGGGAGTAACTTTATTAACTTCCCTTTATTCCCTGTTATTCTCTGTATTATTGAGTCACCATGCTCTTGGGATTCTCTCTGCCTCTGTATCTTTTTCAAATTAAAATATACAAGACAATATGAAAATATACTCAAACATTTGAGGGAAAAATATGTGTTTGGGAACAATCAAATAATTAATACCATAGGCATTGAAAAAGGCATATGATGGTATTGATAGTACACTTTTAAAAATACCATTCTATCCGAAGTCTTTGAAATAGCTGAAAGAAGAAAAAGTGAAAACTTCTTTAAAATACAGACATTGTTGACACATTTATATTTGCAAATTTCTTTGGAAAAGGATATGGGTTTGCCAAAAATTAATAGTTTACAACACAAAAAAATTATACTTTTCTGCAAACTTATTTGTGAAACATGTTCCCAAACTACAAAATACATTTTAAATTTAAATCTATTTGTTTAAAAAGTTCTAATATTTTCCAATACTTAAGAACTTTTATAACTTTGTTGTTTAACACTGAACCTCTATTGAACTTTCTTTCAAAAAACAGTCATGTATGCACACATATAAGACTGGTATTGATCTGTGAATATGAAAAAACCAAAACTATTTCCTCAGAAAGTACTTCTCAATCAGGTACTCCAATGTGTATGGAATTCCCTACCTTCAAACAGGGGCGTACCTAGGCAAACGAGCGCCCGGGGACAAAACCTGAGTTTAGCGCCCCCCCCCCGGCCCGGTGTATGGGCGGCCACCCGCCCCCACCATGACCAAACAATGATTTTTTGTACCAGCTCACAAATCACCTCCCACTCCCATCAGAACATACATGGCTCTCTACCCACCAACTCTTTTCCTAATTTCCTAATCACAACAACCCTATGAGGTAGGTTGTTAGCCTGAGAAACAACTCCAAGCCAGTGCAAGTGGGTATTAAGCATGTAAACCTCTCACAAATCACCCCCAGCAAAACATTTACCAAACAAATGTCAGCATCATCTCTCACAAAACACCTCCAGTGGAATCCACTTTCATTGGTGTTTAAACTAGGGAGCTCAGATTCTTCTTTTAAATCTACCTTAAAGGGAGAATCTGGGGTCCCTGGTTAAAACAAAATTGAAAGTGATGCTGTTTGGGGGTGGATTCTCTCCCACCCTGAAACAGCATCACTTTTGAGGGTTGGAGATTCAGATGAAACAAATAGCAGATTCGGCTGGAATCTGGGCAAATTTGGGCACATTCAGACAAAAATTGGCCGATTATGTCCTGCCCCAAAATTAACAAATGCGAATGCAAAGTATTTGGGGTTTGGGGGGTATTTTTGGTGTTTTTTCAGCCTGCAGGGAGTGCATTTTTAAAAGCTATCGGCACCATGATTTCAGGGCATCATCCAGAGACTGCCCTGATGATACCACCCAAGTTTGGCGATGTTTGGTTCAGGGGCAGCAAAGTTATGGACACCCAAATGGAATGCCCCCATCCCCACTGTTTTCAATGGGAGCTAACCTGAGATGGGGGCTACCCATTTGAGGGACCATAACTTTGGTTCCTTTGAACATAACTTCACCAAACTTGGGTAGCATCATAAGAATAGTTAACACATGATACTCTGAAATTTTGGTGTCACTAGCTTTAAAAATACATCCCTTCCAGGCACCCCAAGAAATTTGCCCAAGATTCTTTGTTTTGCAGTGACTTTGCTCCATTGTGGAATTTCTGAGGCAGGCTGCACATTTTTGAAGATAGAGGTGCCAGACTTTCAAGGTGGCTCCAAGAGGCCTTGAGTAATAGCATCCAAGCTTGGTGAGCTTTGCTTCTGGGTGGAGGGGGGGAGTTGAGAGAGTTCTGAGAGAACTCAGCCCACAGGCTTTCATGTGCAGGAGCGTGGAAACAAAATAAGCCTTTTGGGGGCCCATAAAATTGAACCCCCAGAAGCAAAGGTCTCCAAACCTGGATGCTTTTACCAGGAGGCCCTCCTAGAGCCACCCTGAAAGTCTGGTGCCTCTATCTTCAAAAATGTGCAGCCTGCCTACACACTCAGAAATTCCCCATTGGCTACAATGGAGCAAAGTCACTGCAAAACAAAGAATCTTGGGCAAATTCCTTGGGGTGCCTGGAAGGGATGTATTTTTAAAGCTAGTGACACCAAATTTTCAGGGTATCATCTGTTAACTATTCTTATGATGCCACCCAATTTTGGTGAAGTTATGTTCAGGGGAACCAAAGTTATGGTCCCTCAAATGGGTAGCCCCCATCTCCTGTTAGCTTCCATTGAAAACAATGGGGTGGGGGCACCCCATTTGGGGGTCCATAACTTTGCTTCCCCTGAACCAAACATCACCAAATTTGGGTGGTAACATCAGGACAGTCTCTGGATGGTACCCTGAAATTTTGGTGCCAATAGCCTTAAAAATGCGCCCCCTGCAGGCCAGAACGTGAAAAAACACTTTAAAAGTTTAAAAACACACAAACGACCCTGAAATGTTGGCGCCCCCCACGTGACCAAATGGGGGGCGCCCGGGGACAAAGGGTACCCCCTGTCCCTAGGCAGGAACGCCACTGCCTTCAAATGCTTCCATATTCATTTGAATTAAGGAACTCAAAAAGAGTGCACCTAGAAATGTGGTCTCTCCAGTGGAATGAATGGTGGCCTTTTTGTATAAAAGACATTGGTGGGCATCTTTGAGCTCAGGCAGTACTCTGATTGTGATACATGGATTTGGTTCTTGATGGACCAAAAAGAACAGAGCATGCTGGATCAACAGGTTTTTTTCAGTCTAAACAAGCTAATTAAAAAACACTCTAAAATGTATGGAAAAAATTGAATTGTAATTTGCAGTTACCGGTAATTACATCCTCCTAGTGCTATTATATAGTGAACCCTATGTCCTATCAGCTACAATCTGCTACACTATCATAACAAGTTATGCCTTGTCACGTTTCAAGTTTCTGGAAATCAATTCATTTCCTGCAGTTTGACCAATAAAAGGGGTAAACTGTTAAAATAAACACTAAATCGTTAAAATGCATTGAAAGTTACTCATGTCTATTCTTGAGAGAAGCAAGTGTTGAAATGTGTCAATTCACCTCAAAGTTGAACCAGAAGATACAAACTTCTTGACTCTTACATGTGAGTTTCAGTGGCTTTTCATGGGGTGGTGGTGATTAAACTCCATAAAATAGAATGGCCCGTAAGAATGGAAAACCTCGATGATATTTGCCCATAGCTTCTTAGCCTGCTACATAGCAATCTGTAACCCAGAGAAACAGTAAATACTCCATCATGTAGGAACAATGATGTGTAACACAACAGTGACTGGTGTACTTAGCAAAATATCATACTTGAAATCAATAATGATATTTTTTTTCAAAGGCATAAATAACTTCTTCTCCTTCTTTGATGAAAAAAGGTAAGGTGACCTTTAGACTTGAGATGCAACTGGCTGCGTCCTGTACTTCTTCATGTTTGCCATCCTTAAGAAGTGTGAAAACAGTTTCCTTCACTACTCCTAGAGATAGAGGTATCCAACCCAGTACACCAAGTTGAACAGCAGGAAAGATGTAGGGAAAAAGACCCTTGAATAAGAGTCTAGTTCTGAGATGTCTATGTGTATCCGTCCTTTCCTCCATGAGCCTGATTTACATTCTTCATAACAGCAGAAAAAACTTTGACAGTCCTTCCCATCCAGACATTCATAGATACAATTGTCTTCAAATTCTTGCCAGTACATGGCATTATTCAATGCGATGACTGTAGGAGGAGGTCTCATCTCAAGTACAGAATAATTCTGTGGAAAGAAGGAGGTCAGAAAAGTCTGTACTTTGGTTACTATGGCAACGTCTGAATTTAAGTGTGCAAATAATAAATGTGACCCAGGCACTCAGACAAATCACATGTGCAGCTTTCCTGGAAGAGTACCACCAAGCTCAGACTGCTTGGAAGGCGGGTGGGGTGGTCCTGGAATGTTCCATAGTTTTGTTTTGTTTTGTTCTGTTTTTTTTACAAAGGCCCATAGAAAAGACACATTAGTTAGTTCCTGTGTGGCTCATATGTTAACATTTTGGATTATGGGCTTTAGGCCAAAGCAATAAAACTATAATCTGAATTGTTACTGTTCTGTGGTTAGGCAATTTTTTAAAAGTAGGAATACTGACCATATAAAGCTGCCTTAAGTTGAATCAGGTCCTTAGCCTGGCAAGGTCAATCTTGCTGCTGTGATTCTCCAGCGTCTCAGGTGTTTCACATCACTTATTAATAGATCCTTTTAAAGAAGATGCTGGGAATTGAACCTCAGATCACAGCCCCTCTGCTAAATATTAAAATCTCATCTGACGTCCTGTAGGCTCAAGGAATAATGTGTCCGAATGTATTGTTTCTGTGTGTCGTATGGTTGCTAACTGTGTAAATTAGACTTTCTTAAAACTTTATTAACCAATAAATGGGGGGAAATTTATCACAAATGACAAGACCAAAAGAAAGCTGGAAATGCAAACCACTGATTTTCACTTTTACTTTCCAACTGTAGCTCTTTCAACTATAGTGAATGGTGGTCTTGTGAGTCATCCAAACTTCAGGAGCAGCTTTGGGGGAGTATGGAGTTGAAGTGGAATGAGATGGAAAACACCTGGTGTCCCCGTATAACCAGAGACACCATTTTCCAGATCCTATTTAAATAGGAAACATGATCTCAACAGCAGTGTCCAAAGAAGACAGCACCCACATGGTAAAACTCTCTGCCTTTTGAAATATTCGACCATCTGGCAAAAAAACCCCAAATGGCCAAGATCACAGAAGTAATTCTTCAATTCCTGTATAATTAGCCAAGTTTTTTGTTCAGTTAGATATCGACATTTGAGAGTGGATATGTGTTTTTATATAAAATAATTATACAAGACATAATCTAGCAAAAGTGAATGGGAAAATGTTAAAGCTGTGCTTATCCCTCTCCCTGAATGGACAATGAGTTTAGCTGGATTATTTATTTATTTATTTATTATTTGATTTCGTATACCGCCCTATCCCCAAAGGGCTCAGGGCGGTGAACAATATAAAAGCATATATAAACATAAATATATAAAAGTTTAAAATTTTCATTCTAAAACAGTATCCCACGAACCCATATGCAACCCTCCCAAGAAGAGTGATGGGTCCCGATGATGTTAGGGACCCTATACAGCAGGGGGAGGATGAAAGCAGGGCACCCTCAGTGGCTGGTCTCTCCGAAGGCCCGGTGGAACAATTGGTCTTGCAGGCTCCCCACAACTCTCCAAGGTCCCGCAGGGCCCGGACAGCTGGTGGTAGAGTGTTCCACCAGGCAGGGGCCAGAGCCGCAAAGGCCCTGGCCCGAGTGGAGGCCAGCCGCATCATTGAGGGGCCAGGGATCTCCAGTAAATTGGCCTCTGCTGAGCGCAGAGGTCGACTCGGGACATATGGGGTAATGTCTGAGTTGGACATCAAAATGTTATGAGGTACTAATTTAATAAGCACAACTGTCATGAATAATCATGACTAATCCTACTTAAGTCTTTCAATATGCTAATTTATGTCAGTTTGGATTATTAAATCTCAGGATGGGTAAACACAGATCAAAATGTTCAATTTTTGGGGAAAAAAGACTTTCTAGTAAGATATTATTCTCCTCTCTTCCATTTTATCCTTACAACCACAACCCTGTAAAGCAGGTTAGGCTGAGAAAGAGTGTGTGGCTCAAGGTCATCGAGCAGGTAAATGGGGATCCAGGCTTGCTTGGCTAAGTGGGGATTCAGATTTCAGTCTCCCAGATCCTAGTCAGACTCTCTAATCATGTCTCCAATGCTAGCTTTGGTGTAACAATTCAATCCATACTTACCATCATGTGCCCAAAGCTAACATCTGGTAGCTCAAGTAAAAGAAATAAGAGAAAACAAGAGGTTAAAAAGATCCAAGGCAGCAGTCATTTTATGTTACATATACAAAGCAGAGTTCAACTAATTATTTGTGAGAGGAAAAGAAAAATGTGCAAGATCATGTATACGTTTTATTGCTAATAGAATTGTTCAATACATTTGTATTGGTAAGATCCAACAAAAGATGGCCCCTTGAATTTCAATGGAAGCATTAAAAAGATGTGCTAAACTTAGCTTAAATGGGATTCCAAAATGTTGAACTGTGCTCTCTACTGTGTTTTCTGGTTTGGAAGCATTTTCCATGATTCATTCCAAATCTTATATCCTCATGTGAAAAGACACAACACAGACCTCAACCTTAGTGTATATTACTGAATATTAAACTTGCCTGTGCCTCAGTGAGATACAATAAAACAAATGCTAAATTAAATGCGGGATGAGGCTATACAAACAGAAAAAGAGCCTCCACATTTATGAGTTGAAAAAAAATTGTAACATTAAACAGTGGAACAATTACATTCATATTCTGATAACCTTCCATAAGTGTGTCATTTTAACTCTTGACTGCCAGTTTAATGCACTGTTTTATAGCTTTCAGGCTCAAAACAAATGGGCTTGTTGCAAAGCAAACCTGATGCTTCCCACCCACCCAGGATTACAGATATTCATGACTATTTACCACAAAGTAGAAAACAGCATATCCATTTCTGCCAATAAGTATTTTAGATATGCTAAAGCAATAAGCCTTTTTTTAACTCCTTTTGTTCTGAAATTGGTTTATATGGGGGATGAAATGCATGAGAGAATTATAACTAATATTTGCTGTCATCCTGGGGTGGGGTAGGGAGTATCTCTTCTGCCAATGAGGTATTTGAATTTAGCCCTGCCTTATTTTCCATACAAGAGAATGGAGAACAATCTGTTATAAAGTGGCTGCTATCTTTTGATGGGAGATGGCTCAGTCTGCATAGTTCATTAAAGATACTGGCTCATCTTCTTATATGAGGAATAAAGAGAGAGATGTGGTTGCAAAATAAAATCTGTTTAGCAAAGGAAACATGGTTCCCCTCTTTTCGCACTGCACATTTTCTCACACTCAGGATCAAATCCCCCTTTCAGGAAATATTTGCTGATTGGAGCCCTGCCTCATTCACAATATGTATGATACAAGGTTACTAAATCTAGACTGGTGCCTACTGCAGTGTGTTCACTGGTTCTTCTTAATTTTAGCATCCCCCCATACACACTCAGTTTTTACATTAGGAGGCAGACATCTGAACTCTTTTGGTATACTTTATAAAGCTACAAGCAGTGAAAAGTGCAGTAGTTCCATAGGTCTTTGCTGCCCATATCTGTTCCCAAACTATCCCTTTCCCATTCCTTCAGGAAAATTAGAAACATTATTGCCATGGAGCCCTTCAGCCTTATTCAAACATTCTAAATAGATGGACAAGCAACATTTGGAGGGGGGAGGGTTGTAATTATGATTACAGTAGGGATTAATGAACTCTATCCCATGCATTTTTTGATGAGCAGTCTGAGTAAGCTTTAGTCTGAAGCTAAATCCAGGCACTTGGAAGTATCTAGATTGCTTCTCCATCCCCCAGCCTAAAGTATGCATGTCTGAGCTCTGAGGCTTGATGCAGGCACTTAGAGATCCATGATTAGGGAACTGGATCAGAATTTGTTTTTGAAACTTCACAGATGCTGGAGGGAGAAGATGGTAAAAGAGGGAGAGGATAAAACAGTCTCACTCCCTCCATTCCTGGGGCTCTATTCTGTCAAAACATATGAACTGAAGGGAAACTGAATTGAATCCACAAGACCTTGGAGGGAATGAACCCTAAAAGGAACAAAACGCTTAGAATCTGCTTAGATTGGGTCTGCATATTTGCAAATCTTAGGATCCGAGACACCCTGCTCCGTTATTGTTTTCAAGCCATATTGTTTTCCTACAGCTTTTATTGTTGCTTATGATGTTTTGTTCTACCTTTCCCCCTTTATTTTAATGTTGTGAACTGGTTTGGGCATTTTCAAAGGAGAGGCAGCCAATAAAGGTTTTTAATAAATAGAGAGATTTTTCCTCTATTCAAAAGATCTGAATAAACCTTACTTTTACCAGCATTGTCTGTTAATGGAATAGATTTTTCTTCTATGTTAAATCATATCCTCTCTTACCGACTTTTTCTTCTTTTTACAGTGCGGTTTCTTGCAGCTTGAATAGTAGTTGAGGGTTGCATACTCCATTAGAGCAGCAAAGACAAATAAGAAGCACACAGTCACAAACAGATCCATGGCGGTGACATAGGACACTCGGGGTAAGGAATTTCTTGCAATGGTGCTGAGAGTTGTCATGGTTAATACAGTGGTGATACCTATAGGCAGAAATATGTATGTTGGTGTTAATGATGATAAAAACATTAGATCCATTAAACTACTCAATTCTTTTCCTTGCAAAATAGTGCAGGAAGTGGCTTTCCCTCACTTCTTTGAATTCCACTTTTCCAAACTGCTAATAGCAGCTGCAAATATTCAAACTGGAGCTATGGCACACTCAAAGGAGGGGAGCATTTCTGCGTCATGCTGTTTTAATAATCTCAATCAGCTCTTCCCCCCAGACTATCTCTATATAGGTACACAAACAGTTCAGTTCCAACATCATATTTTTGTTCAACCAATGCAGTGCTCTGTGCAGGCAAAGTAAGGACTGCAGTCTTTGGACAATGAGGCATTTTACCTACTCTTTCTATGGAAATAACACATATTATCCATGGGCAAAAACCAGGGAAAATGGAAGTGTGTGTAGAGGAGAATTTTCTGATGAAAAGCATTGAAATGCTGGATAATGTCAACATGTCTTATGTAGCTCCCCTTTGACATATGCCGAAGACCTCAGCAAAACACAGAGTAGAAGACCTGGTCCCACCCTTAAGCTGGAGCAATTATTGTGGCTGGGTGAGGAGGGGGAGAGAGCAGTACTGGCTCAACGAAGGGACTCTCCTGCTGCTTTCTGTGGCCCAACCCCATCTGGCCAGCTATATGTTGTCAAGAAACATCCAATCAGCCTGATGGTCAGGTTCCAATTTGATCCACACTGCATATTTAAAAGGACGACGAGAGGCAAGCCAGGTCTGTTTCATTCTTCCCTTCTTCCCATTTAGAAAGAAATTATACTGCAATAAAATGTTTTGAGACTTACCTATACAGCAATTATTATTTCACATTACTCTTTGCTTGATATCTTCTTTTGGATAGTGTTTGTTATTTAACTATAAGTATAAGTCAACTCTGCTGAAGGGGATAAAGCCTTTGTTTCATGCAACTAACAACTGTTGCCAACAGTACTAGCATTATACTAATTAATTTCAGTAAAGTGAAATTCTACCCTAGTGAATTGCTATTGTGGTGAATGGAGTTATACCAAAGGAGTACTGGTACAGTGAGTATCCCTATTCATTCTAACTAATAAACATTAATGATACAGAAACACATGAATATTTTGTACAAGTAGCCTTTGGCAAGCAAATATTAATTGCAATGCGCTTCCTTTCAAGCACCGCTTAGCACAGTTTTCGGTTCTTCGCACCCTGGATCGAATAAATCAATGTCCAATGTATCAAATCGAATCAGGGGATTCCAGGCTGATTCCACATTAGAAGATTGCCTGACCTTGAACTGACGCTTTACAAGCAAAGTAGACAGTACCTTTAGGCTTGAAATTCAAGTAGCGATTCATATCCCATTGACATGTTTAATTTTGCACATTTCTGACAATTATTGGTGATACTAAATGCACTTGCCTTCCCACAAAAATGTGGACTGGGGCACAGATGGAAAACTGAGATTAAAATATAATGATGCAACTAATGCCAAATGCAGGAAAGTAAGGTAGACATCTATCTTGAACATATTTACATATGTAATTCTCACATGTTTTCCCTGCCTGTGGATACTTAAATCTGAAGATAGAGGGCACACTCAGCCACAACAGATTTTTCTGCAGAATCAGGGGACCCTCTGGGTCTGCAGAAAAATCTGAAGTTAACAAAATGGGGGGTTTAAATCCCCCCAATTTTTAAAAGAGTGTGTCTGTGCATATACAGGGGGGAGGAGGAAGAGGCCTGGCTTCACTGCCCTGAGCTGGTTTACCCAGCAAGAAGGCTTGGATGGGAAGGACGAGAAGGAGGCTTGGCTGTGCTGTGCTCACTCAGCACAGTGTTAGGTGAAAACGGCAAGAAAGGGGGCTGGGGTGGGAGGAAGAAAAAGAGGACTGGCCATGCAGAGTAAAATAGAAGAGACAGATTCTCAGTTGCTTTTTTAATAAATGAGTTTACTAACTATAAAAGGAGGGTTACATGGAGATAAAATAAGAAATCCTTTCTTTCCTGTTACACATCTACACTACTGTATGATTGGTTACATCTTGCTACCTATTTGCTGTCTCACATGGTGCCTCTACTTCGTGTCTCCTCTCCGGTGTCACGTTTGCTCAAAGATACAGAGTTAACTTTATAACTTGAAATGTACGTGCTCACTAGCCTGTAAGCAATGTGTTGTAAATATTACAGAATCAGCAGAGTTATGCAAATAAATGAGCAGTCAGTTGCTTTTAAAAGAAAAGATTTGCTTACTACAAGGAAAGGGTAACTTCAGTGGTGTAGCACTAACGGGATGGGGGGGGAGCGTGATGCCCCAGGCGGCGCTGCGGCATGACTGCAGCTGGGCTGCAGAGAGGGTGTGGCTGGGGCATCCTGGGGCATCCTGGGGTGGGGGTGGGTGTTGTCGCGGCAGGGGCGCATGGCACACACGTGCACTGGGCGCAATTCCCCCTCACTCTGCCCTTGGGTAATTTGAAATTAAAACAGCAAATTACTTACTAATTGGCTAGCTACATTAGCTAGCTACCTCTAGCTATCACACGGTGTATAACTCTAACTGCACATATGTGCACACGGACTCACATACTAACACAGTAACACAGACAAAGGAGACAAAGTTATCTATATAAGCTTCGTCCTACATGCACCCTGGCATGCAAGCCATGCTGGACTTCTCTGGCCAATGCCTGATCAATTGACTGGTCATACACCTCTGACCTCATTAACTAATTAGCATGCACAGCACTAACTCTTTCATGACTGAATTGTGTGGCTGGCACTTGCCAAATTCCAACACAATGGCTATCTGACTGACCAACAGCTAATCAATAGACCAGGTCATAAACAGTGACTTAAGCAACTTGTTTACATGGAACCAGTTAACCCTTTCATGACTGAGTTGTGACAGACAGTTGCAAAATCCCAACAATCAGGCCATGCTTGCCTTGTACTGCACTGGGCAAAATGGCAGGAAAGCAAGGCTGGGGGAGTAGGATGAGGCCTAGCCATGTTGCGCTTGCTTGATGCAGTGCTGGGCAATCCAGCAAGAAAGCAAGACTGGTAAAGGAGGAGAAGGAGGTGCAGCACTGGGTGAGCCAGCAAGAAAGTAGGCAAGAAAGGAGATGCCTGAAGCCTTGATGGGGTGGGAATACGGGAATTTTCAAAGAATGAGATATGTGTAGCAATCTAATTAATACCTGTTATATGAGGATGTGATATTGAAAACTTAAATTCCGTACCATTCCAACCATCTGTGGGATTTTACTGGCCATTAGGCACTTGTCTCTCCCAGGCACACTGGAATCTTGTAACGGTGTGATTTGTATTAACCATTTTCACAATGGAATGCTTTTTAACCTTCTAATTTCCTGTTGGCCAGAGAGCCATTCAGATGTTTAAAAGATAATACCATGTTGTTATTAAAGTTCTAACCTATGTTTTTCTATAATAGGATTAGTGGTAGTGGAGGTACACAGTGATAGGCAAGGTGCCTCTGGAAGTCAGAGCTGGTGGCTTTTGTTAACTGCTTACAGCTCCTTGACATTTACACTTCCTTTGTTCTTCGATAAAAGTCAAGCATTGTGAAAATATAATTCAAGAGCATGTCATTTTATCACTCTTTTGATAGCAAAAAGCCTATTCACAGCTGTGCCTAATCATTCCTTCACTTTACCACTGTGCCTAATATAAAAGAAGGGTAAAATTGTCAGGAGTGCATAGGACCTCACTCACAGAAACTCTTCCCTTGTTTAAAATGCCAGAATATAAATAGCATAATAGCAAAGATTTAAAACTTTTCCTTCGAGATAGTTAACCTGCTTAGATAGGATCATAATTCTTTTCCTTCTTGCATCTTTTCAATCTGTCTGCATAAGTTACAAAATGTTGTTGTTTTTCTTTCTTGTGCCTATGGCTTGAGTCAATAGCCCCAATCAAGATAGGTAACCTTGACATTCCAATTCTTCAGTCTGGAATAAGTCCCAAGTCATATTATTATGCACTCCCCATGTCTCCATACAGCAAAAAGTTCCAGGGGCAGTGCTATTAGGTTTACACTGAATCTTAAGCAGAGTTATACCCTTCTAAGCCCATTCACTTCAGTGGACTTAGAAGGGTGTAACTCTGTTTAGAATAGCACTGCAAATTTGATTTGGATGAATGCACAAGAAAGACTTAAGGCATTTTTGTTAACAGATGTAGACAAGTTTAGCAAAGGGGTGTTCCTACAAGGCAGCCTCACATCAGAGCTTCAGAGAGGCAGCGATTTACTTTCTGGTCAATTCACAGCTCTGTCCACCAGCTGCTCTCTCTCTCTCAAACTTTCCTGAAGAGAGCTTCTGATTTTTCACGCACCACAGCTACTTCGCTTTGGGAAAAAAAGAGAGGTTCTTGAGTTTATTTTTTTAAATTGTGCCTGTCCTTGTATTTCAAGGTGGCTTACAATAATAGTTTAAAACGTTTTCAGTTCAAACCAAAAATAAAATACCAAATATCAAATTATCTCCCCTACCTTAAAAGATGCCTGCCATTCAAACCCACTCAAATGCCCTGACAAACAGAGCAGGATTTTCAGCAAGGAATGGCAGGGAGGAAAGACTCACCTTTTCAGGGAGTCATTCCACAGAGCAGAAACCATGATGGAAAGTGGCCCAGGCTCTGGCTATCCCCCTAAATGGTAGGATAACCAACAGATGGCTTCCTGATTATTGTATTTGGTGCATAGAGACCTATTGGCAGGCAACAGACCCTTAAATACATACACCCCAGGTCATGAAGGGGTTTAAAGATCCAAACCAGCACCTTGAATTGAACTTGGAAACAGAATGGTAGTCAATGTAGTTGTTTCAAAATGGCCAACTTATGTTCCTGTTGGCTAGCTTTTGTGGAATAGAGCTGCATCTATAATTATTAAGGACTACTAACATTGTTTTATCATATCCTACCTCCCCTACTGCTAGTGACAGACATGTTCACAATCAGAGATAAAATCCACAATGATACAGTTACAGACATTGCACTTCTCATATTTCACTGTGGCTGCATCCTTGTAATCTGTCCCATTTTTTATTTTTTTATTTTTAACATAGGGAAACTGCAATTCTAGTAAAATAGTATTTGGAAGTTCTACCAGGAGAAGAATGATGTGGGAGTTTGGTGTTCTCAAGGAGAAATGTTGAAATTACTTCCACTCATTGGCTATCAATTGGCTCATATACACCTGATCACTTCATAACAGTAATGGATTCCAACGTGCCACTCCATCATAACACAGCCACTTGTCCTTTTGCTTACAGAGCCTTGAAAGGAATGGGAGCTGGGGGCACTATTCAGAGGTAGAGGGGAGAGCTTTAAAGAGGCTTGAATCCAGAGGTGTAGCTCCAAGGGGATGGGGGTGCGATGCACCAGGTGTGCACTCCTGTGTGGGTGTGGTGAGGGCGTTCCAGGGGCATTCTGGGGACATGGCGGGGACATTCTGGGGCGTGGTGGGGGTGTTCCGGGGTGGGACAGGGCAGAGGATACACCAGTGCACTGGGCGCTTTTCCCCCTTGCTGTGCCTCTGCTTGAATCCAACTACTTTGTAAGTGTAAATCATTGATCCTTTGCTTGGCTAAAACAACATGAAGCAGAAATACTTTAGAGCCCTTTATATTTTGAAATAGTTGTTTGATGGCCTTGAATGTTAAGAATGAGTCCATGAATGGTTTTAAATTATTACCCTAATTTAAAAGATGGCAATAATTGCCTGTCTTATCCCATCTATTTAAGTAGATCACCATGCATACTATATCTACAGGTCTGAGCTGTTATTGTTATAAGACACCCTCTGTCCTAAACTAAGAACAGGTCAGAATCTGCTGAATGGGAAGAAAGCTATACACCACAAGGGAAAATAATTAGGGTTATTATTGCTGAAGAACAGTGCTAGCCTATACCTGAAAAATATTTCTAGGAATTGATTCACAGTGTTATTAAGTATTATGTTTCCAACTATTATACTGAAATAATTTATCTGGCTTATTACATATTATATGTAATATTAAATGGGTTCCAGGTAGGCACTTATAAATCACAACAATCAGTTTCTGAATTGCATGACAATATACAATCCATGCCCCATTGAGATAGGAAACTAGAGGCATAAGGCTTAGGTTTGAGAAGTAACCCTTCCAACACAATAGTTGTCAAGCAACTGATCCCTTAATGCAGCTTCTTGTTCTTTCAAACATTGGTCCAGACTTTAGGCCTACAATAGAAAAGTTTATTGGTGTTGCTTGAGATGCAGCAAAGCTGTGACCTTTTGAGATAAGTAACAAGGTTTGGGAGGAGAGAGAAGGCAGTCTCTATCCTGCCTCCCCTCTATGTCTCCAAGGTCGAGCACAGTGGAGTCACATTCAATTTCATTATCAAATGCAATTATGAACTGTGTCATCTGTGAGAAATGGGAGGATTTAGCCTGCAGATAAATCCTACCATTTATTTCATTCTGACCCTCTGAGTCATCTGCATAGTAACAGGATTATATGATAATTGACATCACCAGCAATGGGTCCAATTGGCCAATGGGCCCAGGCCAAGTCAGACCCTTGGCCATAAAGTTTGGATTTTCAGCCTAATGTTGTTCTTAGTGCTAGATTCATGGCTCTTTGATTCATCTTTGGGTCTTGTGATTTGTATTTGCTTGAAGGGCTACAACTGCTGTCTACTCATCCTGATTCTCAGAAAGAGAAGATCTATGATTGCTGAAGGATTTCTTCTGGAAGGGTAATCTAACATCTAATAATATTGAACCAATGATATTACTGCATAGTTAGAGTTTCTGGTTTAGACTTTGTTATTTTAATATTCACTGCTTACTGTTCTTTAATAAATATTCCTGCACAATTTTAATAAAGCACTTTAATTATATCTTGTGGTATTTTTTTTTCTGGTGGCTTCAATCTAATTCCAGTAACTTGACCTACACTACTAAGTTAACTGTTCCATGAAATTCATCCTGCAGGTGGCCTGTCTGGCAGGGGTGACTTCCTTGACTTTAATCCAGAGGTGGAGCTACCACAGGGCACCCTGAGGACAAACACCTCAGGTGGCCGTTGTTGGGTCATATGGAGGATGGGGTGGACAATTGCCCCCACACCCCTCCTCCTTTCTTCCTCAGCCTGACTGTGCCAGGCCTGTCAGAGGCTGCTGCTAGGCACCCCTGCCTGGCCCCACCCCTCCAGGTCCACCAGAGGCCACTACTAGATGCTCCTGCCTGCTGCCTTCCTCCGCCTGGCTTCCTGGAACCGCCATCGGCTAAGGTAAGTAGAGTGTGGGGGAGCACGGGGGCACCCATAGCAGGTGTTGCCCTGGGCCCCATTTTCCCTGGGCCAGCAAACCACCCTGCCCATGGATCACAGTATCCATGGGCAGAGCAAGCTCTCCCAGCCTCCCCCCATCCCCAACAAGCCTCCTTGGCACAGACTTTAGGGAATTACAGATTGCTTATTGTACGTGTGCTACTAGATAGAACAATATTAAATTCCTGAAGGAGTGGTATTTGCTCCCTTAAAAAAAAGACACCGAGTGCATGACTTGTTGCTTGAACAATCTCTTGAAACCTGTGGATTTTGGCCATATTTTTAAAATCTTTTTTTTTTGGCAGCATTTTTGATGCTCTCTGTGAATTGACTTTTCTGCTTAGGGTTTATCACCTAGGCAATATGAGACCTCCCTATCTCTTTCCCCCTCACCCTGATTTTGTACCAATTGTTGAAATCCCTTCTATATCACTAATCTTAAGAGCCTTTGTGTAAAAGTCATACCAAGCCTGATGCTGCTTCTGCCCTGGAGTGTCATACGGGAAAACCAAAGCCATTTGGAAGTGCCTTTTTGGCTCCTTTTATTTTATTTTTATATTTTTTCACAGCAGTAGTAAAACATTTTGAAAGCATTTTGAAAACGTCAAAAAAAAAATCAAAAGCAAAGCTTGGCTACCAGTACTTAAAAAATGGACTGATAACCCCACCCGGAATACAGTGCACTCAACCACACCTTTGCATAGCAAGTTCCACCCAAACACTTACTGATCGGTTCCCCACCCTGGGACATGGACAATATACCCACTAAACTTTCCCTTCTCAATGGACACAGTGTGTAACAGACTTTTCTCTGTGATACACCTCTGAAGGTGCCAGCTACAGATGCAGGCGAAACGTTAGGAACAAGATCTACCAGACCATGGCCACACAGCCCGGAAAACCCACCACAACCAATCAAAAAAATTATTTCCACTGTCTGGCATGGTCCATTGTTGTGTTCAGATTTCTGAGTTGGGGCATGTTTTGTATTGAGATGGTGACTTTGAAATGACCTGATGCAAAACATTGTTTTTTGGTCGTGGTGTAGGAGGGTGGTCACCTACACGGGCTCCAAAACTCAGATTTTGCCCCAAGCTCCATTTTCCCTAGCTATGCCTCTGCTTCAATCCCAAGACGGTTGGAGGCTGTTTGAGTAGGGGTTGATGGCAGCTACCAAGACTGAGATTGGGGATTCATACCCCAGGGCTTTTTAATTTTGTGTTTTACTGACCTACCCTAGAGAATCCCCTGAACTAGGGTTTCTCAACAATAGTGAGAACTATAAGCAGATTTGTAGCAAGCCATTAATGATCCCCATTCAGGGATGGAGAATGGAACAATTTCACTGAACAATATGTCTTGATAGACTAACATTTCTGAAGCAAAATTTCAGCCTCCAAAGTGACCTTATGAAAAAGAGTGTTTTTTTCTTTAGGGAAGGGACACAGATCACCCATTTGGAGAAAGGCTATCCATCATTTTAATACTGAGACACATGAGTATGCCATGTTTTAGACCAGTAATTAAGTTTTAGGGATGGCTCAGCAAACTACCAAACAACACCAAACCACACTGAACCACATAATAAAAAAAGTTTTAATTATGCTTATCTTTTCTTTCTTTTATGAAAGAGCCAGTTTTGTTGGTGCCTCTTCCTCTCTGGGTTTCTCCACAGATTGGCCAAAATTAATATTATGAAATGTACAGTATCTCAGTTGCAATGAGATTCTAGAAGCTGCACATGGTCCTTTAAGAATACACACTTCTAATCCTAGAGTATAAATATGAAAACCAAGTTACACTATTCTAAGCCAAATGACCAAAGTATCTAAAAGGGTGTTTCTCTATTTAGGACTGTGCTGCTAACTGTGCTGGCAAAAGACTGACTCCATTCCATGCAAAAACTGTTGTAAGTTGCACATTGGCTCCATCATGCACAGCAATATCTTTTTTTCTTTTCCTCCCTTCCATCCTGGAATGGGGTTCTGGTAAAATCTGAAAGCTTGCTTACTACTGTGTGATTTTTTTGCAGGTCACTTCCGGTGGAATGACATTTCAAGATGTTTGAGCCTTTGTGAGTTCCCTGACTATATAATGCTGATAGGGGCTACTTTGCTGGCTGTCTCATCTCCCCAGATATTGGGGACCTTGAATGTGACAGGTAGACTGGAATGGTCTGGATTTTAGACCCACTAGTTTTGAGAAAGTCCAGAATCAGCATTGTGAGCTGTTCTCCTGGATCAGCCTCCAGTTTCAGAGGCTGGTAGAAGTGAATTTATTCTGCTTCCCCTTTCCCCAAGCAACCATTCATGAGGGTTTGTATAAGTAATTCAGAGCAGCCAAGGGGCCAAGGATGTCCTAGTTTTAGAGGAAAGCACTAGAGATATAGGTGCAATCAGAATAAGGGGTTATAAGGTGTGATATTACTGAATTGTAAAGTGGACAACTTAATTTAGCTACAGAAGTTCCTATTTCTTTCAGGTTCTTAATATTCTGCACCACATTTAATATCAGCCAATGTGGTTAGCTTAAATGTGGACAGCCACTCTAATTTCAGTGTTTGATTCTAGCTGGTGCATATGAACTGTCTCATCAAATAAATAGTACAAAAAAGGATATACACTAATAGAATAAAATGCAATGTAAGAAACAAATGAAAATGGGAAATTCTGTCTAGGTAGAAACTGTAAAAAGTTGGTAGAACACTTGTTCATTGGAAATTCAACATTTATAAAGGATTCACAGGAAATCACACAATTGTTTCCTGAGAACTTACCGAGAGCTGTTCTTTATTTAAGTGGTAATCTCAATCCAAAAAAGATACCCAGGACAGGGACAACTGGTTAATAAGGCTAGTGGAATGTAATGTTTGAATAGTAAAGTATCCCATTCTTCTACTTAGATCGAAGTATATAGTCATGACTACATAATCACCTGCAACAATAAGAATTCATATCATCATTACAATTTGTGCCTGCCTACTTTTATTGCAAGCATGTGGCTCTAATAAAAGTACCATTTGTAGAACTATCCATAATTTTGTAATAACAAAAATAATTCTGAATGCAGAAATGCTCCTCATGACGAGAGACCACAGCAGTGTCAAGCTCAATGTACTAGAGGGCTACATTTGTCCTCTCTCCCTCATTGCAGCAGAAGCATACAGACTACATACATAATTTTACATTATAAAAATCTGTCTGTCTGGAACTTTTCCCCAAACCACCTCAATTAGAATCTAAACCTTCATAAAGTGAAAATTTGTTTTGCAGCTCTGTCAGAATGTTCATAACCACTTAGAACATTAATTTTATCTGTATTACACATGTTCACTTCATGTCTTCTACTCCTTTTAAAAAGTCAGTTATTAAAACAGATACAGGAAATACTTATCCTCTATCCTTCAACCTATTCCTATGACATTTGCCCCCACTTTTCTTTCATGGAGCTCATATTATCTAACCCACTCTCTCTTAGAACAACCTTTGTGAATAGTTCAGGCTGAAAGCAAGTGAACAGTTCAAGATCACCTGAAGAGTCTCATGGTAGTGTGGAGATCTGAACCTTGGTCTCCCAAGTCCAAGACACATCAATCCCAGAGTCATAATAGTTGTGATGATAGTTCTGAAATTTGTACAAAGTGCTGTGGGCTGCACTGAGCACTCCTAAAAGGCTTAACAAGATCAGAGAGCCTTATTTTGACCGCTTTAAGAACATAACAACCATGCTGGATCAGACCAAAGGCTCATCAAGTCCAGCATTCTGCTCACATGGTGGTTGACAATCTGCCTAGGAGGTCGACAAACTTTATTTTAACTCATTATTTCTGAAATATATACTGAAGTCTAATAGAGGAAATTAAGTTAAGCTGAAAAAATTAAACCACCATACTCTGGAGGAGCACAAGGTAACTCAATATGCATGTGATGGCACAACTTGTTTGAGTAATTCAACTTTAAACAATGATCTCAGATATTATGTGAAAGTTTATACGATATAGCAATGGCATTTATTTCAATGGTGTCAATGTTTAAGTACAGGGATAAAGTTCTAATAGTGAGAAGTATCTATATAAAATGGCATTGACTCATTTTTTAAAGATCTGTGCAGGCATGTGAGTGGAGGGGGTTGGCTGTGCTAATGTCAGCGCTGTGCAAAGCATACATTGGCAAAATGCACTCACCAGTTTTCTATGTTAGATCATCACTGCATTTTGGTCTACAAGAGAAGCCTCTGGAATACTTCAGTGCATGAACATTACATGATTGCCAAGTGGTGCCAGGCTCCAGCGCCATTCTCAGCCTGAAGGCCTCAGACAGCCCACCTGCAAGGCCACAGCTGGCCCGAGCATTATCTCTGCCCGAGGCTGGGAATGGCTTTATTTTGCTTGCATGTAACTAGTGAGTAGTGCTTGAGCGTTCCCACTTATCTGCAACTCTCCAAATTGTTTTTGATCATTTGAAATTGGATCATAAATGCTTTTCCCATTCACATTCTTACATTATCATCTCTGTTGCTCGTTCCTCATCTATCATCATATTTAAAAACTCAGCAGGGAAACTGTTTGCCTGCTTTCTTTAGTGCAGCCTTTCCAATTTTGCTTGGCTGACTCATTGATCATTCACAGGTATGCTTGATTTGGGACTGCACATCTGCACATGCATACTCTTGCAGTGCTATGCCATGCCTGGTTTCCTCCCCATCCATCTACAACTAAAAGATAAAAACTTATTAAAAAGAGCTCACTCTTTCAGTTGTTTCCTTGCTTGTTGCTGGGATGGAGACAAACTGCATTCCTAATCGCTCCAAATGTCCAACCTTGCTTATTTTGCATTCTTGATTACCACCTGCAATTTGATCTGGAAAGTTCTCAGCATGTGGCAATATGATGAATAAATGGAACTGATCGATGCTGCCACTTGGGCATTTGTAATAGCAGTAGAAACACTCTAATATAGCTCATCTGAAATCATATATGACACATCCATGACAACCCTAAATCAAGCAAACACTGTGTCATCAGCAGCTACCTCTGGTCATGTTTGAATGCCATCTCTATTCAGGGTAGGCATAAAACTGGAAATGCCATTTGTTCTGAATTGTGAGCAGATAATTGACACAAATATAACAGGTATTTGTTCAGTGAAAACAGGCAATGTAAAGTAGGTTGTTTTCAAACACCTGTTTTGTAAATCATAAGAAATAATTAGTTCATTTGGGAAAACTTAAAAATAGGACAACAATAACACAAATTATTAGCATAATTATTGTTACCTTCACTAGTTTTCTTTGGGGAGGGGTGCAAAATGAACAAAAAAGCCCCAAAGTTCTTATTTTTACTTTTTATTTAATTTTTTTTGGCTAAAAAGGTCTTTTAAACTGTAGGCAGTAATCCCAATTCCAAAGAACCAAAATACCGTAATTAATTTTTTTCCCAGGATCATTTTGGGATCGTGAGGTTCAGCGGTAAAACCCCCTTTTAAACAAATCAACAAAGAAAAAGCCTGGCTTTGGCACATTCATACTGAAGTCTGTGGTGTTTTAAAGTTTAAATCCCTCCCCCTCCCATCGGCTCCATTATGCTGTGTGGTGAATCTTTCTGGAGCTTGGCAGGAGGCTGTTGTTGTCTTTTTAATGTAGAGGCACCAAATTTGCTGCATAGTTTATAGTGACTTTCCTTAGAAGGACCTTCAAGTTTGGTAAAGATTGGGTCAGGGGGTCCAATTTTACGGAATAAAATTAAGGAATAAGTGAGGGAGGCATAAAATTGCACCACTACCCAGTCTTTATCAAACTTGTAAGTTCTTGTAGCCATCAGCAGCTGCTGAAAATTTTGTGCCACCAGCAGCTATATAACCCACCAGCTGCTATGCTGAAAATTTTGTGCCTCTACCTTAGAAAGCCTCCCAGAGCCCTGGAAAAGCGCGGCCGCGCCTTACCGCGGCCGCCATTGCGGGGGTGGGGCCCGAGGAGGGAGGCTGCTGCCCGGCCGCCGATGCGGCCGGTCGGCAGAAGGCTCTCAGCATCTTGGCTGGCGTCAGGGTCGGAGCGATAGTCTGGCTGGGTTGGCGGCAGCGAGCATCTGGCCTGGCCTTGTTGGGAGGGCCAGCCTGGAGTGGTCCCCAAAGCTGTGACTTCTGGCCGGCTCTCGGCCAGGGAGTTAGAGACTGGCTTCTCTCCTGCCGAGTCAAGGGGGCGGAGCAAGAGCCTTTAAAGGCCCTGAGCGTCTCCGTTTTCGGGCCAGCAGGCTCCCATTTCTCTCGGGAGCCTGCAAGTTAGCAAGGCAGCCTTTTGACGGTTGGGTGATCGCTTCTGGCAGCAGGTGGGGAGGCGAGGGACTGGCTCTGACCCTGCGCCTCAGGACAACGAGGCAGTGGGAGCCTCTTCAAAGGCCTGAACACTGGAATGATGAGGAAGGCTGGGGATCTCCACAAAATGGCAGCTGTCGCGGTATCTGGTGAAATCAAAGAACACATACACCTTTGCCATTCACAGCGCCCTTGGATGGAGTTCTCCAGAGGTTAGAGACCAGCTTGATGGGGAAACCCCACCCACCAACGCACATTAAAGGGGTTGTTTGGGGAAGGGAAGGTAAAGGGTGCCATGTTTTACCCCCCCCTTTGCTTTTGCTGCCATAAGTGAGGTGGGGCAGCACATACGGGACCCAAGGCCCCTTCAGGAGTCTACACAGAAGCCAACTCGAGAGGAAGGCTTCTTATGGGAAGAAAACTTCCAGGGGATTGTCTTCATGGCTTCAAGGCATTTGGCAAGTGCAGGCAATTCTTACATGGGAGCCAGCGGGGGTTCTAGGGCGTTAAGGTGTGGGCCTTAACCAGGGAGATGGTGTGGGAGATGTCTTGGTCCCCTGCCTCACCATCACCCATGATCCTGAGTAGTGGTGGGGAAACTGCTTATCCTTCCCCTGGCTAAGCTTCAAGAAGCGGTTTCTGGGCCATTCACAGCCTCCTCAGAATTCTTTGGCCTACATACAATTCTCTCTCCGGGGCTTTTTTGGCCCTAGATTTGAAGCTATATAAAAAGGGTTTTGCGCAATTTATTTCTAACTACACGTAGAGCAGCTTAGGTTCCTAAGTCCCAGAAAGTAAAGGGAGAGTATTCATGCTTATGCACCTTTCTTCAATTGGGCCAGACGGGTGGCATCAAAGGGAGCAACAAAAAATTATACAAATCCATGCAGTTTTTATTATTGGGCCCAGGCACGGGTGGCATGAGGGAGCAGTGAAACAAATTATATAAAACCATGCACCTGGCTTGGCTAATGGAAGTGGTTTTGGTTAGTGGGGCTTCTTGAACCTAGACTGACCTTTTGTTTCACAACCCCCCCCCCCTCATCCCTGTTCAAAGCTAACAGGTGGTGAATAGCACCCATTTAGCAAGACATACACTACTGGGTCATCACTTTGGCAATCCAGGGAAGGGAATTAAAAGGAAGGCAGTTAGCCAGAAGCAAACAAAGGGCATAAGAAGAACGCTTAAGCCCTCAGGGAAGAAAAGGGCAAGGGGTAGCATCAAAACCCTGTTTCTTCTAAGAGGCCCCTCAGATACACGTGGGGACAGGGTGAGAGCCCAGACTCTCCTATCCGGGTTTCCACTTTCGCTCCCGCCCGAAGTGGCCCACGGCAGGGGGGGGGGGGATAGCACAAGGCACTCACGGGCACCCATGGGGCACACGTTAGTACCCTCTTACATCTCCTAGGGGACAGATAGGGCAGCCCGGGGCTTCCAGGCATTTCTTGGAGTTGGAGTGCCTCCAGATTCCCTAGTTAGCGATTTGGCAAGGTACTTTTTTTGCTAGATTGGCCAACAGTGCCTCTGCGGCCAGTGTGGAGGCGGCTTCTGCCTCAGCTTTGTTGCCACACAGCCACACCCCTGTTCCAGCCAGCTAGGGAGCAGGAAAGAAGAGGTTTCCTTCACAGGAGGAGGAAGGACATAAGGATGAGGGAATCCTAGTTCCTTCTCAAGCGACCGAAGAGGCAGGAGAGACGAGCAAATGTCAACTGGGGCAAGAAGACAACATGTAAACAGGGGATCTCCGGCGGCACTTCGTACTAGAAAAAAAAAAACATGAGTCTCAAAGGCCCGGCATCGATCCAGACTCAGACACCAAGGTTCCTCCTCCCTCCCTCTCTCTATCTAGTGAGTATCTTCGCCGGATTGAAGATCTCCCCAGGGGTGAAGCTGGCACATTCTGGGAAGATGAAACAGCTATTCCCGTGACACTCCCACCCATTTGGTTTGAGCCAGAGTGTAGAGATCACAGCCTGGGTTTTCCACAAGGGAAGCACACCCCCCCCCTTTCAGTATAAAGAGTGGGATCAAGTTGTTACCAAACACACCTCCGGTGGTAGGCATTCTTGAACCCGAAAATTCTTGGAATTAGTTGACAGGGCCCTCAACGGCGTTATTTTGTAGATGTTTTCAATTTGTTTCACTTCCTTTGTTAGCCCTGGGTCATCGAAAGCAGTCAGCAGGGTCCTCCTCATCAAACATCACAAAGCCAAGAAGGCTGACAGGAGTTTTGAATGCAACCTGGCTCCTGGGCCTTTGGAGAGTATATGACCCTAGATCATGGCAGCTTACCCCCCTTTAGGGCTTTGTGCGTGCACGCATGGACTCATCATTGCGAACGTGTTGAGAGCCTTTCACCAGCCTGAAGTAGCGGGGGACTCAGCAGCCATGCGGCTATGATGTGAGGAATTCGTAGGAACGCATACTTCCAGCTGCGAGTGGGAGGACCAGGTGGGAAGTTAAACTGAACTAAGAGGGCAATGGACCAGTAAGTTTCTTGCAGCCCTTCGCCATTTTTCGGTCCCAAAACACTGGGCCGTTTAAGAAAAGACCCAATTATCCAGCTTTGGCGACAGAGGCCGCTTAGTTTGTTGCCAGGAGCTCTTAATATGGGAGATGTAATAGAGGTCAAAATGTCGCTTTGAGCATGCATGCGAGATTTGTTTCGGTACCCGTAATGCCAAGAGACCAAGCGTGCACCCAGGGTGCCAAGAAGTCAATGCAGCCTTTCGAGGGGAGCTCCGACCCATCTGTGAATCCCATTCGTCCGTAGAGGCATGGAGGGGTTGGGCGCCACTCCATTGCCTGCCTCATAAGGTAGGGAAAGCTTAACAGTTTGAAATACACTCCAGCCTGCATTCCCCCCATTACACAATCAGGCACTACAACTTTTGTTAGAAGACCTACCCCTAACCCGCCCGCAGCCAAACTTCTTTGGGAAGGGATTCTGCCCAAGGTTCTCCGCATAGATCCCCTGGCATCTGGCCCCCGAGTGGCTGCATGGATTGACAGAAACCTTAAATCTTGCTCCTCGAGCATATTCCCCTGAAAGAGGTTGAGGCACAAATTCATAAGGAGGTAGCGGCTGGGTCGCATGGGTCGGCCCCTTTTCTCCCCCTCCCTTTGCCAACCTTAGGGTTTCCTAGGGTAGTGCCAAAGCAAAGAGCCTGGGGAGTTTCGCGCCTTTATACACCATTTATCCAGCATCCTGGAGGGTCTCTCTCCTTTCCACAATGGATTGCATCGACCAAGTGAGCTCTGGCTTCTGGTTAGATATGTAATTTCATTTGATCTGGCCGTTCAAGACCTTAATTAAATTCATGTGGGGCTTGGGGCACTTTTTTAGCCGGAAGTGCGTGATGCATCCAGTCCAAGCATTTTCAGGCTACTCCCTGTACATCCTGGAAGATTTTTGTAGTTGCACTGGGCATTTCAAGTTTGAAGGGTAGAATGGTTTATTGATAAAGCCATGCCCATGGATGCTCTACTGTATGTTGGCGTCTTTGAGGCCTTCTAGCACCTTCCTAGAATGGGTAGCTAAAGGTGCAGATCAGCCAACCCCTACATAACTCATTACTTAGATGACTTTCTTTTTGTGGGACAAGCTGGCACACGGCAATCAGTGAGCACAGACTTAATATGCTTCCTAGACTTCTAGCTTGAGGTAACTGGGGTGTCCCTTTGGCCCTAGAAAAGACTGGGAAGGACCGCCAGCCAGTTTCATTGACCCACCTGGGGATATTGTTAGACACCAAAAAGGCACATCTAGCCTCCCACTAGGACAAGTTGTCAGGCAATTGAGAGAATTAATCTCTTACCCAAGCGGCAAAAACCAAATGTAAAACTGAAAGAGATCCAGAAGCTGCTTGGGGCATTTAAATTTCATGAGTCAGGTAGTTTCCCTCTGCAGACCATTTTGCTTTCAGCTTGGCACAGCCACCCGGGGAGTTTCCGCATTCCCACCACCATATATCAGGCTGAATCTGGTCATCAAGGAGGACCTTGGGGGTACATGGCAGGTAATTTCTGTAAGTCACTTTAATGGGACTTCCCTTTGGTAGGAAATCGAGTAGATAACAATTCTGAGGGCTGGCTCTACAGGTGGGTCCACCCTGGATAAATTCTCGGGAAGTTTTAGGCTTTGGGGTTTCTTTAAAGGACAAGTGGGTGTGCCCAGCTTCAGCCCCAGGATTGGGTGGACAGCGGTCTGGGCAGAGACTTGATCTTCTGAGAGTTCTTTCCAATATTAGTGGGTCTTCCTCCTACCACCTTTGGCGGAGGCAGTTCTCTAACTGCAAGGTGGTCTTTTTTGGTGCGACAACCAAGCTGTGGGTCAGGAGTACATTAATCGGCAATCTTCTCTGCTCTGAAAGCGAAGGTTATGCGCTTGGTTAGACGGGTTTTGTAACGATATCTTTGGTCAATAACATCTCTTTTCTGGCTCAGCACATCCCAGGAGTGGACAATGTGTCATCGCGGATGCCCTCTCCAGGATGCAGATGGAGAGAGTTTTGGCAGCTGGCACCGGAACAGCATCCCTTTGGTTCCTGGAACCTTTCCACAGGAGCTTTGGGCACGACTCTTGGGAGAACGAAGGAGTTCGCGAGGGAAGCAAGTGCTAGGGATTGCTGGCACCAACAACTTAGCTTCCGTGAGGGCTTATCAGGGAGCCCCTCCAGGCTTTCTTTGGATTCTCCAGGAGGCTCAGGGGAAGCTGGCCAGGCCGGGCCTGCATACAGTCAGTGAAACTTCCCTTTTGACTTATCTAGCCCATCTATGCATTGAAAGGGGGAGTTCCCCACAACTATGCCTTCTCATTTGGCAGCAGTATCTTTTATTGCAAAGCCTCTGGCATCCCAGATAACCACAGGGACCTTTTTAGTCCGGCAAGCCTGTAAAAGGGTAGGTGCGGATTGCAATCCCCTAAGGTATGGGACACGCATGGCTGCCTATTATCTCTGAAACTGTGCTCGCCAGAAAACATCTCTTTGTGACTCCTCTCCCTCACATTTGTTCATCTCTCCTTCTCAGGAGATCAATGATCTTTTTAGGGTGGCCTTTAGGCGCTTGGCCTTTTTGGGGCCAAATTCTGCTTGTGAGAGATTGTCTCTCCTTCCACGGGGTTGACTTTGGTGACAGGCCCCTACAGGTGTGGGTGATGTCTCAGGTGTGTGGCCAGTAACCCCTATTGGCTTCAGGTTACTGCTGCGTTCCAAGACAGATCAGGGGCTTTTAGCAAAGGGCATCAAAGGTGCATTTCCATGCAGGCCTCCAGCAACCCCGGGCCCTTGTCCAGTTAAGGACATGGCATGCCTATTCGAACGGTATTCCACCACCGTGAAACAGAGGTCCCTTCTTTTTTTTTTACACGCTGGGATGGCTCTAAGCCTCTCAGCGCTTATCAATTGGTAGCAATTTTACGGCTTTGCCTTCCTCCAGCCCTACATCTCCCGGCAGCATCCTATGGCTTGCATTCGTTTAGAACTGGGGCAGCTTCCATGGTATCTGGCCTAGGGGCCCCAGTCAGCAGGATAAAGGAAGTTGGCAGATGCCATTCTAAGGCCTACAGAACCTATATTAGGCCATTCCCCCAACATTAAGGCAAGTTTTCAAGTTGGTAATTTTGATTGTTGTTAGGTTCCTTACAGGTTCCTCGAGGAGAGTGGCTCATTTGGCTTATGGGCCACAGCATGCGTGTTTTAGTCATAGAACATGCAGCAGCTTCCCAGTTAAATGGGCCGGAATTCTGGAGCCTCACATCAGCAGCTGAGGCTACTCTGGTTTGGGGAAAAGAGGCATGCGTTAGGCGCGATTCCTTTTACTCCACCCTACGGAGCAAGGAGTTGAAGTCCCTTTGACCCTCCTCACTGGCGTTTGCAGTGATCCAGCTGGGAGAAAATGGAGCATCCCAGCATTATGAAGTGCGTAGAGCTGCCAAGTGCCCGAGCCATGCATTAAGCGGATCTTGGACCTCTCCATTCCACTGTCTCAAGTTACACCTGGCATCTGATCGATATTCTGGCCGGACTCTGTTAGCAGAGACGCTGGCTTGGAACTGGGAGTAACGGATCCCTCGGGCCGGGGTGGAATGGTTTGCCAGATCAAGAATTCTACGTCCGGACTGGGCACTAAGTGCGTTTTTGGTTCAAGGTTCCTTGGGGGGCGGGGAGTTCCACATTGGGACATTTCTCAGTAAAGCAGTGTGGATCTTGGTACAGGCAAGACCGGGGTGCAATTTGTCACCAAAGCAGGGTACTGGAGATTGGTGGGGCTGCATAGCATAAGAACAGGCGCTGCATGATTGGCTGGAAGGCTTAGGGAGGGTGATAGGCGGGGAGCAGGGGAAGGGGTCTCCTCCGTCACCTTGCTCTGTAAGGCATGGGTTGCTAGCATGGAGTGATGATCTGATGGAAAGGGGAGCTGGGGAGCTCCCCTTGTTTTGGCACACCCTCCTTAAGAGGTGGGGGGTGGAGCAAGCCTGGTTGGAAGCTGGACGCCCTGGGGCTGAGAAGCTTGAGCCTCTTAGCTGCAAGTGGATGGGACCACTCCAGTCATGGGCATTTAGCATGGACTGGACATTGTCTCACTCCAATCTTTCGCACCTGTTTTAGATTCCTCCAGCACCAGGCTGAGGGAATCGGTTTGCCTCTGGGGGTCAGTGCACTCCCAGTGCTGCCCAGAGGCTTGGATCACCCCATGTCATGCTGCGCCAATCTATAATTTCCTATGCTTCTCTGTTACTAAAAAAGTTCTTTGGCTATGGCCATTTTACTCTCTATCCACTTTTAAAATTGTACCTGTGTCGGTAGTTTCCTTTGGGGGGAAGTGCATGACCGAGCCGGGAGACCGCCAAATGCTGAACCCACCCAAGCCAATATTCCTCAAATGGACTATAAATGGAGTAAAAAGGAAGCAAGCAACATTTAAACTTTAAATGTTGCAGAATTTGATTTTGAATGTACTGAAACATTATTTTCTTTTAACAGTGGTTTCTACTTACTGTATCAATAGATAGGGAAGAAATCCCTTTAAAAACACTTGGGCTGAACTTCACAGCACTTTAAAGTTTTGAATCCACTATTGAATGAATGCAGCAGCAAATTGATTGGAAAAATACATTGAGCAGTAGGAAGGAATACATTGTGTGTCCAATTTCAAGTGTGGAAGGAACTCCTGGTTAATGTCTGGCCAGTTCTTTTGCTGGATAGGGAGGGAAGAAATAACTGCATGGATACAAACAGAATCTATTTTTCATGGTCACAAATACATTGTGAGATAATAAGAAAAGGAAGACCTAAGTAAATTAAAATGAAATTTCATTGCCAGCAAATAGAAAATGTGCGATTACTAAAAGATCCTGAAGTGGTAACTGCATCTGAGGACATTTTCCCTGATTCTCTCATTTCCTTTTCAAGCACATTCTCCATCTGTTCAGCCTTTTTCTAACATAACTGCTTGTTTCATTCCTTCTGTACAATAGACTGCAATTTTCCTGCCTGTAACCTTCTGTGCTTGTACCTGCTTAGTTCAAATTCATACCCTTTGGAAAAGGTATCTCATCCTTTAATGGCATTAGCAAAAGGGTATAAAAACACACTCTTTTTCAAAAGGCCTCTCAGGGAACAATTCTGCTTGGAAGCAAGACTATGTACAGATCTGAAATTTCAATAGATTGAAATCTTACAACTGCCATACACTTGGAGTGACTTGTGTCGCTATACTTAAAGTAGTTGTATGTACCCAGCTAAGCATATTGATTCCATTGTTTTCAGTAGGCTTAGACTACAGTAATTCTCCATAGGATTGCACTGTCAGAATTGTGGCTATTATAAATGTTTTATAAAAATGAAAGAAACAAATTAGTATCTAAAGGAAAGAGAAGCATTTACAGGGCAATGTATGAAGAAGTACTTGAACTGAGCCAGAGGCATACGGAGGGCAAATGGCACCCGGAGACAACTAGGTCTCCTGGCATGCCCCCCAGAAGTGGCGTTCAGGGGCATGGCCCACCCCCTAGTCTACCAAGAGCCCAGAGAGAAAGCACTTAGGCCTCCAGCAATATGCTTTTAAGAGGCCAGGGAGGGGGCAGGGGTGGGGAAGCCATGCCCCCATGGGGACACATCTCTTGCAGGACCACACACCCCACCTACTGGGTCAGGAAACATGGTGCCCGTTCCCCAGGCTGTACAAAGCAGCTCTGATCAATGAAAACCTGCCCCTTTACCAGGCCTCCTCCAGCCTCTCAGCTATCTTTTCAAGTTATTTCAACCACACACCCATGAGCCTTTGCTAAATATGCAAATTAATAATAATTAAGGGCTATGTGGTTTAGCAGGCCTACTCCTGCTTTTCAACTATCTTTTCAAGCATATTTCAACCACATACCTAATTTCAACCACATTGCTAATTTGCATATTTAGCAAAGGCTCATCGGTATGTGGTTGAAATATGCTCACCATAACTTGAAAAGATAGTTGAGAGATAGGACTAGTCCTGCTAAAGGGCAAGGTTTTCCCTGCACAGAGTTACTTTCTGCAAGGGAGAAACAGGGGCACCATGTTTCCTGACCCAGTAGGTGCGGGTGTGTGTGGCCCTGCAGGGGGTGTGCCCCTGCCCCTGGTCTCTTAAAAGCATGTTGCTGGAGGTCTGTAAATGCTTTCTCCCAGGCTTTTGGTAGACCAGTAGCTAGGCTCCAGGGACCTGGGTGGGAGGGAACCTCCTGTCCCCCTGTGCATCCCTGGTGGATGGGTGAGGTGCACCGGCATGCCTGTCTGTCACGTGGGAGGCACCCCCCATGGCTGAAAGCCATGTGCCTGGGTCTGCACACCTCTGTACTGAGCTATTTTATTTTGATAGACAATTGGTTTCCAACTTATTTGAGTGGAAATATATTGGGTTAATAACATACTTCAGCTTGATTAGGTTTTCATTGGGTTGCACACCAGTAAACAAAGGTTTGGCACTAAGCTATGAATACAAACTCACAGCATTCCAGATACTAAGAAAGTGTTATCTGCTATGAATTTGAATCATCTTCCATATTTAGAGGGATTTCATTAATTCCATCACATGGAAGTAATTTAAATTTGGCTGCCAACCAATTTCAAATTGTTTAGCTTATTGGTTTTAATTAATTAATGAACCAATTAAATTTAAATTAATTTGTAAATCAAAAGATCTCAACAATGGTGTTTTCTTTGTAGTACACTTAGCTGCCTTAACAAGAAACACTGGCATAAAATCTACTAAGTGGCTTTTTATCTAATCAGCTTTTTTGAATCAACTTTTCTCGTGGAAGTAGCTACATTTTATCACAATGTATAGTTTATTAGATTTTGTTATCTCACATGTTTTCACATCTTCTTTGTTAGTTAATACCTTGAAGAACGCAATTAAGGAAAGCTTTGATGTTGAACAACATTCCAACTCTACCGCCTTCCAATCTGTTAGAACATACATATGTTAAAAGTATTATTCTTTCAAAGATATATAGTTCAAAATACCATTGATTTATATGAGAATGCCTCTGCCATTTAATTCAAAGAATCCCAGGTGCATCATGATCATATACTGTTAATGAATGTACTGGAACACATTAGCACTTTGTGAGGGGTAGTGCCATCTTTACAAGCTGTCAGGAAGTACTGCAAAGCTATCACAGTTGCAAGGGCTTATCTTTTGGAGAGAGGATGCTATTTGAGGTTTTACTGTGGCCCCATCCAGACATGTAGAATAATGCACTTTCAATCTGCTTTCAATGCACTTTGAAGCTGGATTTTTACTGTGCGGAATAGCAAAATCCACTTTCAAGCTATTGTGAAAGTGGATTGAACGTGCATTATTCTGCATGTGCAGAAGGGGCCTCTGTTAATTTTAAATCATTATGATTTTAATTATTATTTGTAAGCTGCTTTAAGACATGAAAGACAACAGGATATTACTACTGTCATTAATACATTGAATTGTTCTGGGTTTTCTTCAGACTTAAAATGCCTCCTTTAATATCAATCTTGTATAGGTCCAATGGAAGATTTGTACAATAATGATATTTTGTCTTTAAGGCATTATTTTATATTTTTAAATGTAAGTGATTGTTACTACTTATGCTAATATTTTTTGGATCAGCATATTTATTGGTAGTTCAAATAATGCATGTAGCCAACCTTGATGTCCCCCACATTGTCTCACATAGTTAGTAACTTTGATCAATAAAAGTTTACAGAAATATTTCATGAAGAACACACAAATTAGATTTGTCAGTGCAGTCAAACACCTTATAACTTCTAGCAAAGATTAATGGATAATATAAATCAATAGGTCCATTCTAATTCATGCAATATTTGCAGTAGTTCTCATTATTAACAGATCAAATAAGTGTATGTGACAAATAAATTTGAATTAACAATCCATTTCATTAAAAGATTTAAAGATGCCTATAGGTAAAAAAAATCCACTTCAGTTTTTCTGTAACTGAAATAAATAAATAGCCCAATGCCATAAAAAGTTCTTGGCATCATGATAACCTATACATAGAAGCAGAAGGATCATGATGAATTTTAAGGTAGGATCACATATGGAACAAGAATGTACTTTATGAAAGTTAATTTTATTTGGAAAAAAGACTATTCTTCATTGATGATGAAACAGATGTTCTAGTGCCACAAAGTTCTTACGTAACATTATAAATCTAAACACTATCCTGTCTGAATATTACTAATGCTGCTGTTTATATATACATTCTAAAGAGGAAAATGTACAGTGCAATTACACAAAAAAGAGAACAAGAAATTTAACTCAAATATATGATTATAGTGATGTTTAGATTTAGAATTTACAGTAGATACCAATCCCAGTTCTTTTATCAAGTGTTAAAGAATGTTATGTCATATAAAATTGTGCATCATCCACTGCATAGGCTCCATATTTACTGTAACTTAATTGTATGGAAAAGACTAGTCGGACAAGAGCAATTAAAACATTCCAGTGTAATACTCTTGATCTCCAAAGTGACCGCCAACTGGTACCATGCCAAAGAATGATCTACTGTGTTGAAAGCCGCCAATACTAAAAAAGGCATTTTCCTTATCCTCTGTAAGCATAAATAATCCACCACAACTATTAAAACTTTCCTGGTGTGAAGCCAGAAAGAAAAGGGTCAAGGGCCGATGTTTTATCCAGAAAACCCTGGAGTTGCTTTTCCACCCCCCACTCAATAATTTGCCTGAGAAAATGTAGATACAAAACTACTCTATCATTGGTCAAAATGTTTGTTCTTTAGTTGTGGTAAATTACTGCATCATTTTGAAGGTTTTTAGGAAAGCCCTTTGGGGGAAAAAAGCATTAACAACATTCCTGAATGGTAATCATACTATTTCCTTGCAAGATTTCAAAAGACAGAAAGAGCAGATTCAAGTTACAAGTCATGACCTTCACAACAGTGCAATCCTGTCAACATCTCAGGGATACCAAACTGAGATGATCCTTGATGTAACAACAAATTATCATCAAAATTAGAGCAGATCTCACAGATTCAACCAGCAAAGAATCACAAAAAATGTCACAGATAATATCTGAATTCTTATCCATACGGGATTGAACTGTAGGCCGCAAGGCCTACATTAGACAATAAATGTCTAATTCTCCTAGACCAGGGGTCGGGAACCTTTTCAGTTCAAAGAGCCATTTGGCTCGCTCGCCCAGGCCCCGCTCGTACGCCCCCTCACTCACCCCCCCCCCCCCCGCCTCGCTGGCTTGTTTGGAGTCCATTCGCCTTTGCTTTCGCTCCCCCCACCCACTTTCTCGCCCGCTCGCTTTCTCGCCCGCTCCCTCGCTTGCTCACACCCCCCGCCCGCTTTCCATTACCCCTGCAAGGCCCCTGCCCCACCTTGCTTCTCGCTTTCTACCGCCCGCCCGCTCGCCCAGGCTCGGGCTCAACGCACCCCGGGCCCGCTTTCCTAGTGCCCCGCCTTCCAGCCTCGCCCGGCGCCCACCTGCTTTCCCGCAAGCCCCCATGCCTCGCTCTTTCGCTTTCGCCCGCTTTCTGCGTTAGCTTCGCTGCTCGGGCCTGCTTTCTCCTATGCCACCCCGCCCCATTAACGACTTGCTCACCCGCTTTCTGGTTCACATTTCGCCCGACCTGCTTTCCCATGCCCCGCCCCTGGCTTGCTCACCCGCTTTCGTTCACTTTCGCCGCCACATTTGCTTATCCTCATTGCCCCGCACCACCAGCACTTTCGCCCGCTTTCTCGTTAAGCATCGCCCGCCTGCTCCCATGCGCCCCACCGGCTTGCTTCAGCCCGCTTTCGTTAATCCGCTTTCGCCGTCTGCTTTCCCATGCCCCGCCCCCCACCGCTTCGCTCTCCGGCTTTCACCGTTGTTCGCCCGCCTGCTCCCATACCCCGCCCCTAAAGCACCGCCCAGCTTCTCGTTAAGCTGCTTGCCCGCCTAAGCTTTCCTATGCCCCGTCCCCTGGCTGTTCGCCCGGCTGTTCACCGTTGCTCACCACGACATGCTATTCACCATGCCCCGCCCAGCTTGCTTTCGCCCGCTCTTTGCTTTCGCCAGCCCGCCCGGCTCGCCCCCTCGCTCAGTTTCACCCCTTCACCCTGCTTTCCGTGCTCCCGCCTTGCTTGCTCGCCCGCTTTCAAGCCACAGCCCACCATTTCAATAACGACTTCTTGCTTTCGCACCCCAGCGCTTTCTCGTACCTGCTCGAAGCCCGGCTTGCTCACCAGTCACCCCCAGCCAGCTCTTGTTGCTCGCCTTAGCCCGCTTCAGCCTTCATTGCTTTCGGTCACCCGTTTCCGCTTTCCCGTAGCCTGCAAGACCCCCCCACATTCTGCCTCAAGGGTTTGCACTTCGCCCCTGCCACCAGCTCATTCGGCTCTGCCTGACATTAACACCTGCTAACGCTCTGCTCTCTGCTTGCCTTAATTTCTGCCCAGGCTTCCCCAGGAAGGGGCAGTCATGCCAGAGCCGCATGAAAAGCGGCGAAGAGCCACTTGCGGCTCGTGAGCCGCGGGTTCCCGACCCCTGTCCTAGACAATAGGCCTGGGTGTGATTCAATTGATGTCATGAAAGCACAGAAGATTTCTTCTAGCTGTCACTGGCATTTTCCCCAGGGCCAATATATCCTGGGATAAGGAGCTGAATCATCCTGCTTCGACCAAGATTTCTGCATGGTTTTGAGTCTAACTTGGGCTTACACCATGAGATTTCCCTTATCCTGCGCCTTTAAAAAACAATGAAATTGGGGGTTCTTTAAAAAAAAACAAGCCGATCCCACTCCAATGCAAACATCGCAGGACACAAACCGGTTTATTTTTCCTGCCTCACTAGCTGCAGCCAATCAGAATGGCAGAAAAATGGGACAGTTTATGCATGCATGGCAATGTCGTCAAGGAAAACAAAACTAAACCAAGCGCTATGAAAGTTCTTTCTCCCAGCCTGAATGCCCTGACAGGCTGAAGAGGGAGGAACCGAGATAGAAACATGTTTTCCCCCAGGATATTTTGGCCATGGGGAAAATGCCACTCACAGGTTTTCAAATATACTTTATAGCATGTTCCAAAAGATTTGGCCTGAGTTTTCTACCAATATCACTCCAGATGTCTCCCAACTATTTTCAGTTCATTCAGCGAATTCAGGACCACTGCTGGAATACTATTTTATTTATTCATTAACTTCATTCATATCCTGCTGTTCTCTTCAGTGGGGATATAAAACACAACATTCTCCTTTTCTCCATTTTGTCACAACAAATATATGAAGTAAGTGAGGCTGAGAGTGTGTGACTGGACCAGGTCACCTAGTAAATTTCCATGGTAATCTATGTATTAGAATTTAGGTCTCTCAGATTCTAGTCAGACCATGGCACTCTATCTGACCCAAAGATCAAATCCAGAGTGTGGCCTTCTTGATGAGTGGAGACCTCGATGTTCGTAAGGGAAAGACCTAGCATCGCCATGGATGAAGCTAGATCCACAGTCAATGAAGATGAGGTCAAGTCGACATGCATATTGAAGACCCCCAACACAATAAGATTGGGAAACCTCAATGCCCACTCCGACACAACCTCCAGGAGCCATGGCAGGCTGTTAGTTGGTGTACTAGATGACCGGTACATCAACAAGACAGCCAGTCTCTCCTCTGAGCCCCAATGGAGGCCTAAACACTCTATACCAGTGATTGGCAAGACAGGGGTCATTTGAAAGGTGATAGAATTCTGGGTGACTAACAGTGCTCCACCCCCCCCCCCCGCCCTGTGATCAGGGTTGGTGGATTGCCATGAAGCCTGGGTGGGGGGTGAGCTCATTGAGGGCAGCAGTTTCCTCACCCAGGTTTCTGTGACACATGCCAGGTCCATCTGCTGTTCCTTGAAAAAATCCCAGAGAACAGCAGTTTTATTATTGATGGAACTGGCATTTATCAACACCAGCAAAGTGCGCCCCAGGCTTCAGCCAGTGGCGCCATTGCAGCGGGGGAGGAAGGAGTGAAAAGCCTCCCCGGCCGGCTGGCCAGCCAGCTGATGCAGTCACGTGGCCGGGTACCGCACATGACTGGGGCCAGGCAGCCTTTGAGAGGCTGCATCGGCAGGGAACGTCCTCTTTCGAGGCCGGCAGCATTAAAGGGAGAGACTGTAATCCTTGCTCTCCCTTGCGGCCTCGTTTAGAGAAGGTTTGTTCACCTTGGCCAAGAGCCCTGGGAAACGGCTGCAGTTGTTGCGGCTGGGGAGGACGTTTGAAAGAGCGTTCGTCTGGCTTGGGCAGCATCAACATTCCCCCCTTTTTTGGTGAGGGGTTTTTTGCAGAGGGAGCCTCCCGGGAAGCGCACGACGCAACGGCTCTTTGCGGCCGTGTTGGTTGGCGGGCTCTTGGCTACTGCGGCGATTGAGCCGAAGGCCCGTTGCAGTGGCCTCTATGGTGGCTCGGCGCAACCCCCCCTTGTTGAAGGGTATTGCGCCGGGAGCCTCCTGGGGAGCGCTTGATGCGGCGGCTCTTTGCTGCCATGTCAATTGGCGGGCCTTGGCAATCGGGGTCTGAAAGCCCACCGCAGTGGCCTCTCTGCTCCCATGGTGCTTGTGACCCGATTGGCGGGAAGCACGGGGCGAGGGAACGGGCTGGTGGCCTTGCTTCCGCAGGCAATGCCTGGCGCAGCGGCCTCCTTGTTGCAGCTTCTGGGGGTCAGTCCCACTAGTGAAACATTAGGTCACCACTTCAAGAACGTGGGGGACAGGGCGGCAGCCATTTTTAGGCAGACCTCGTGTCGGAAGCTTGAGGGTGAGCAGCCATTTTGTCCGTTTCAGGAACTCACCACTAACTGCTGATTTTGCTAGGTCTCTCGGGCATGTTGAAGGTGATTTACATGCTGCAAGAGAGTCCTTCAATTCACGATTGGTATTTCTCTGTTAGGAGCTTAGTAGTTCAATTAATTACGGTCATTATAAGGGTTAGTTAGTAGGTTATTTTACAATCCATTAGTATTAATGCTAGAGTAACGTATTTAAGAAGAAGAAGAGTGTGGATTTATATCCCCCCTTTCTCTCCTGTAGGAGACTCAAAGGGGCTTTGTAATCTCCTTTGCCCTCCCTGGGCACAAACAACACCACTCCTGTGAGGTGGGTGGGCTGGGAGAGAGCTCCTGGAGAGAAGCTGTGAGGGACTGTTCTGCCCAAGGTCACCTTGTAGGCTGGCATGTGTGGGAGTGCACAGGCTGATCTGAGTTCCCCAGATGAGCCTCCACAGCTCGGGCGGCAGAGCTGGGAATCAAGCCGGGTTCCTCCAGATTGGATACACGCGCTCTTAACCTCCTATGCCATCACTTTGGGCATGGCCCCAAAAATCAGAAGGCACCTGCTTCAGAGAAGGGATGGAAAAGAGGATTTTCCCTCTGGATCCTCTGAGACCAAGTTAGACCCAGGGTGTTATTTGCCACCTTTCCTTCAAGCCTCACTAAGCTAGTTAAGAGGAGCTTAGAGCTCTCTTGGCCTTTTCCGCCAAGCCTCACTTAGCTAGTTAAGAGGAGCTTAGAGCACTCTTGGCCTTTTCCGCCAAGCCCCACTTAGCTAGTTAAGAGGAGCTTAGAGCTCTCTTGGCCTTAGCTGCTGCATTGTTTTGAGGCCTGTTGAGCCTCGCAGCTGCGGGGAAGGGGTAGTTCCAGGGTGGGGGCCGGTTCCTTCCCTGCTGCGGCTCTGATGCCAGGGAATCTCTGGGCCAGGGCAGTGTGGCCCTGCCTGTGCAGCCTTTGATAGTGCATTCACCCCTCCCTCCCCCAGCAAGGACAAAGTGGGGGTGGGGAGAAGAAAATAAATAAATAAATAAATAAATAAATAAATAAATAAATAAATAATAATGCTGTTTTCTCACATCGTGCTAGAGGCGGTGAATGAAGTTCAACCCTGGCAGGCCTCTGGAGGATGTGTAGGCCTTGCAGGCCTCATTCTGACCACAAAAGACTTTGCAGGCCCATAAAGGCCTTGGGTCTTAGAGGGGGCCAAGCGGGAGGGAGTGGCCAGGTGAGCGCAAAAAATTCTTACTACTGGCTTGTTCATCTATGATTCACCACATTAGTGTTGAGATCATGGGTGACTATTGGCTGAACACAGATTGAGCAGTACCTCGGTTACTCAGACAGCTTTAAAGATATGAGCGGATCTGCTTGGCATTTATCAACACCAGCAATGAGCAGTGTTATTAAGTCCCATTGTGCCACCTACATGCTGCAGAATAGGGTGCAGGTCAGACAGAGACCAAGCATTACCATATTGCACTCTCTGTCTATAATATGGCCTGCCCCTACTGCTATATCTACCCCGCCCTATAATCACTGGGATTCCAGATCCCATTCTGAACTCCATGTGGAGAACAATACACATAGCTCAAACCAATATTACACATGTCCCTCTGCACACACTGATAATTTAAAACCTATTGTTTAAAACCTATCATTTTAGTTTCTGGAGCAGCTCACACCCACCCCTCAGCCTATTCCACCTACAGCACACAGTCTTTACCAGATCCCTGTGCTAACAACAACAAGAAAGGATACCCCTCCCAAACAGGCCCACAATGGGCAGTGCACTTTGGCTGCTGCCATGGGTTGCTGTGTGGCTGAAGTAGCTGACAGGCTCCACCCCTCACAGGTGTTTCCGCTGAGGTGGGAAGGACTCTGCATTACTACTGAAATTCTACAAGATTATTATTCTGGAAGTCTCCAAAATAGAACCCTTACTACAAGGTCTCCTACTGGTAAACTAGGCGGGTAGTACATGAAGAGTAGTGCTTTTGTCCAAAGAACACTTTCCTAAGAATAGCTCTCACCCCAAGAACAGACCTGAGAATGATTCTGAACAGATTTTCTTAGATTGTTGTTAATGAAACCCTGTGTTTCTGGAACTAAGTTTGGCAGTCATTTGCACTGGAACCTCCTTGAAGCAGAAAGACTCCTTGGAGGATCACAGCTATTCCATTTACCCTATCCACCAGCTGCTAGTTTAGGCCTGATGGAAAACAGCATAACTGACTGTGATAGTCTGGGATAGATTTAAATAGTCAGCTTCTTTCAGCCAGGTCAAGCAGGCAAAACTGATATCCACAGCTAAATCATGGGCATTGTTTTCCATATAGTCCTGGTATAATGCAACATCATAATTAATAAATAACGCCCCCCGAATCAACTGGACCATAATTGCGACAGGGGGCAGGGCACATGGTGAGCTCTGGAGCAGTGAGCATGCATGCCTTGGGCTGGCTGGGCGGCTGAGCCACACCCGGCCTGATTGTGTGATGCGCATGAGTGTTAGAGGTGGATCACTCACTTTATATATTAGGCAGCACGCAGTTGCTCCAGACTTCTTTGACACCTCAAGCAAACTGACCCACCCTCCCTCCCTATTTGGTCAGGGTTTTTGGTGCTGCTCATTTGTCGCAGCCTTGATGGTTTGGGCAGAGGAGCGCTTCTTTAGGGGGAGGCTGAGCTTGCGTGCCGGTCCTCTCCATGGTTGGGGGCCTCCATAAGAGGCTTGGGGTGGGGTGGGCTCATGGCGCATGGTGTGGAGGCCTCTGCAATTCGAGCCTGACACCCAGCAGAAAGGGGGCCACAGTGGGCGAGGGCCCAGATGGCCCAGTACCTCCTGTCCTCCCCAATATGGATTGGGGTGTGGTGCTGGGGTCAGCCAGGGGTGCTGACTGGCCACAATACAGATGCGCTCCTCTTGCTTGCCCAGCTTCTGCCTTAATAAAGAGCTGTGGCCCAATTTAATTCCAAGACGTGTCCTGTGGTTGTTGCATCAGAAGGAACCTCTGCACATCTGAGCACAATAACGATGTGCAGACAAGAATCTTTAATTATTGGTTTAAAGTACCATCCAGGTCTTGGTCCATCTACACTGGCTCCCCATTTGTTTCTGGACCCAATTCAAAATGCTGGTGTTGAACTCTAAAGCCCTGAATGGTTTGGGGCAAGCATATTTCAAGGACCACCTATCTTATTTGAGTCTACTCAACTACTAATGCCATCTTCTTATATCCTACTTTCGATGTTCTAGCTTTTTGGTGTGAGAAAGGTGGCAACTCAAGAGAAGGCCTTCTCAGGTGTGGTGCTAAAATTATGGAACTCCCTCCCCAAAGGTATTTGTCTGTCTCCTTCCATCACTGTCTGCTGCCTGATCCCTCCCATTCTGCCATCCATTTTGGATGCTAGCACAGCTCCATCGCAACTGGAACTTCTGGCCTTTGCAGCAGCAGAGATTGAGCCTGGGCCCTTTGCCAGCACATTTGTCCCTTGAGACAGTGGGGTGAGCATCCCACCAGCACAAGGCTCCACTGGCTCCACAGGTAAGTCTGCCTCCCCCCTCCTGGATTAGGCTGCCTGAAATATTGTTTCACTTGGAGCTCTATGCTGATTATATGATATGAATCAGTATCAAGTAATTTACATTTGAAGCTGTTTGTTCTTCCTCAGGCAGTAAACTTTCATTTCTCTTCCGAGAGCACTAGCATTTCCAATAGACTAAAGTAAAATGTCAATGTTTTATTGAATGACATCTTAAGATTTGGAAAAAAAAGGTTGCTTGCTTTTCATTGTGCCTTTTTAAGGTGGAAAGCAGCACTGAACTTTAACTGGATTCAATGAAATAACTTTAAAGGTTTCAGTTTTTCTTTCATATTTCGATTTAATTAAATATTTATATGCAAAGAGTGAAACTTCTACCAGAAGAATCTCTTTGAAAAGGTTTTGTGATCTTGAAACAGACACCCTTGCTGAGGACCAGAAACTGCTGTGAAAGTCTGTTAACAAGCCTGAAGTGTTAAACTGCATTACTTGGAAAATTGAAGTTTAAAACAGAAGAAAAGTATTAATCAAAAAGACATAAGCAGCTTTGGGAACACTGACTGAGAAAAGGAACCAAACCAAATAACTAGTTTTTTGAAATTTAAAAATAGTTCTTGAATAAAATTTTTGATCAATAGTTTTGTGTGTATGATTAATGTTAAAAAGCTATCAACTTCTGGTCAGAAATTCAGGAGACATCAGGGGCGGAGCAAGGAAAAACTGCGCCCAGGGCATATGCATGCTCTGTGCCCCCTCTGCAGTGCCCCCCGCCATGCCCCAGAATGCCCCTGCCATGCCCCACCATGGCCTGGCCATGCCTCCACCACAGCTCCACCCGGGGCATCGCGCCCCCGCCCCATTGGCTCTACGCCACTGGGATACATTTATGCTGTTGTGAATTTTCTTATCTCTGTGATGAAAAGGATAGTTATACCAGCCAATCAGAAATTGGTATTTTGTCATGCTAGCCAACAATCTATTAAAAACAGTTCATAGTATATTTATTGGTTTATTGGGAGCAACAGCCGCAGAAGGCCATTGCTTTCACATCCTGCATGTGAGCTCCCAAAGGCACCTGGTGGGCCACTGCGAGTAGCAGAAAGCTGGACTAGATGGACTCTGGTCTGATCCAGCTGGCTTGTTCTTATGTTCTTAAAATGAGACTCACACCCATCATTTGGAAGATGCACGCATTATCAGCTTTGAACTCCTAATTATTTCAAAATTTTCCGTCTTATCAAATATTAACAAGGAGCCATTGCTAAAACAGAAAATATGATGGCCTCTTAGTTCTTCAGTGTTCTTCAGATGACTCAGGGATGTCAAGGGAACAATACACACACACTTTGACATCTCAGTCTTTTTATATATATTATGAGATATATGAATAAATGCTAGCAAAGTGTGTAAATGGAAAATGTTTGAGCCCCCAAACTCAGTCTGAGTAAGGCCTGATATTGAAAGAGATCCGTGTCCATGATGTCTCTGTGGCTGTTTGCGCATGCTCAAAATATCCTGGGTGAGCAGCCAAGAATTCCATATGTTTCCCAGTGCTAAAGTGGGCTTGCCCCAGTGTTGCCCCACAATATTTACCTCAGCCACAATATTTACCTTAGCCCAGGATTTTCAAAAATTGCCAGTTTGGAGTTTTGTTTTTTTTAAAAAAATCCCTGTGTGACCCTGCTTAGGCTTGCTACCATGAAAAAAACAATCAGGAGCAGGACCGGTTTATTTTTCCTACCCAGCTGCCTGATGTCCCCACCTGACATTCATTCAAGCTGCCGCTCAAAAACAACAGCCAATCAGAATGCAGGACACCAGGCATGCTCAGAGAAGCTCTGAAGTAAATACAGAAGTCCTGTCCTGGTGCGGAATAAACAGAAGCATTTCCTCCCAATCCTAACTCTGCTCCTGGGAAGAAGTGAGGAGCTGTGCAGAAGAAGAAACAAGGATAAATTAGACGTGGTATGTAAGACGCCAGTTCAAACTCAGTATAATTTTGCTGTGTGGAAACAGCCTGCAAGTAAGAGAGAGGAAATGGTCAAAGCTCTCTATATTTTAAAAGACATGAGGAAGGCAGGGAACGTGACATTCTCACTATGTGTAACTGGAACCAGAGAGAGAGAGAGGTTATAGAGGGTGATAGGCACTGTTTGAGTAGACTAATGCTGCAAAAAAGAGCTGTAAAAAAAGAGAGCACGTCTGTGATAGATATTATGTGATATTCTGGGCCCAAACTGCTTAGGATTGTAAATGTACATAGAACACATTGCCACAGGCTTCTATAGATGTGATCAGGGCATTGATAACAATGACAAGACCAACCATACAGTCTGATTGTATAAAATTAAATGTGTAGGCACAGAGTGTTTGAGCCCATAATGGAACAAGTTAAATAGTTTACCAAAGGAACAGTAGAGTGTATGAAATATACATCTAACTATGGGGCATTATGGGATGTAGATTAGTCAAGGGAATAGGTGGGTAATTTTTTACAAAGTGTCTACAGAATCATGCTCTCCACTGATTTTTTAAAAAATATTTTAAGCTTTTAAACTTAACCTTTAAGAAATTTAAATATTTATTCAGCAAGCCCATGCTGTGTACAATTTATTTGCTAAAGAGGATCCATTAAGTAGCAATCCATTAAAGCAAAGCTGTAGAAGTCCTAAGTTTACTAGCTTCATCTTCCAGTAAAAGTAGTGCTTCAAAAGGGCTCAGTGCTGTCAGGAAAGAATAATAAAATGCTATGTTTAGCAAAAGGGCAGGTAAGACATCTGTTTCAAAATGAAGCTTTCTTTCACTGTCCCACAATGGCACCATCACGTCACATTCCTGGTTCTGGCTGTGAAAAGGAAATATAATAGCTTCGCCCAATCCTTTATTTTTTCTTTTTCAAAGAAATTCAGTTAAATTTATTGAAGTTATTTATTAAGCACCTAGTTCTGGCTGCGAAAAGGAAATATCATAGCTGCATCCAATCCTTTATTTTTTTTTTTTTGTTCAAAGAAATTCAGTTAAATTTGTTACAGTTACTTATTAAACACCATTTCAACTATGTCCACTGTCTCTGCAGTGACTTCCCTTTTTCCAGTTCCAGGGAAACAGCTCAAACAGGAGCCTTGTTGAATTCTGGAGGGTCCCCATAAATGACAGGATTATTTTATTTATTAAAATATTTATATGATGCATTTCCGGTTAACCTCAGTTGCTTTGTGGATAACTGATAAGTTTTGTAATCCTTTATTAAGATGAGTAGGTGTTTACCACCTAGCCATGCTCTTCTGGCCAGAGGCATCCAGTTCTACTATTTATCTTCTAATACTGAGCATACTTGCCTCTGCCCAGCATATGCACATCACCTCTTATAGATGTAATCAGCCTTTCACCACACCTTCTACTTGGCCAGAAAGGAATACAATTTTCCACTTTTTACAAAGAGATTTAACTGAAGCACAACTCTTCTCTTCTTGAATTTACTTAATATCAATGGAAAGATATACCATGGAGCTGATGTCCTGTCACTATCTGTAGGCTTACTCTGTTACGCACGCTGTTAAGCATAAGCAATTCTACTCTATCATCAGCCCAGATAGTTTCTGTTGTCTGCACTGTGCCTTCTGCATTCTTGCTTCTCATGTGTCATTTATATCAGTAGGAAGAATTGATATATTGTAGAAAGTTCTGAAGGGGGTGGTGGGTGGTAGGAAGTATCACTATTGGCATTTCATTTTGCATTCACACAGATCACATTTTGGGTAAACATTTGTCCTGGTAACCCATTGCAGTTTGTTTAGGATTATTCTGTTGTCAAATATGCAATTGTCTGCTCTCTGTTGGAATGCTTTTCTGAATCTGAGCACAGTTTGCCAAGAGTGACATTCAATGAGTTCTATTGATTTGTCATGAGTTAAAAGCAATTCCTTTGTACTTCTACAGTAAAATGTTTAATTTAATAAAGATCATATTGATCGCAAATGGCTATTATTCAGCATCTAATACAGATTTTTGCTGTTAACTGGTTTCTTAGAGCATTTTCAATTTTATTTTGTGTTGTTCATCCAAATTTATTAAATGAAGAGTTAAGCAATTAAAAGATTTAGTACCGCTTTTCTCAAACACACACACCGATAGCATGATTTGTGCACACAAAAGCCACAAGCAACAAGACTTAGAGCACATAGGTTTTTAGAGTACATAGGCTTGGTTATAGGAGGTGAAGACTGTGTGATTGTCAGTCATTTCATTTCTGTAATTGGAAATGATAGTTCCATATGTCTGTAACATATGAAGCTGCCTCTATACTCTAGCCTCCAGACTCTATGTGTAATCCTTTGATCGGCAAAAAGAAAACTTCTTCCGCGGTCTCCGGTAGATGTCATGTCCCAAGACCTCCTACTCTTTTACTTTCTGGTAGAAGTTGCTACTTGGAGTTGAAACTGGGATCAATTAGAAACAGAATACAGCTCCCAGTTAATGAATATCAGGCTTGCACTGTGTCAGGACTTCCTTTTTTTTATAATTTAGCTTTGTATTCATATACAATTAGAACAGGGGTAGGGAACCTGCGGCTCTCCAGATGTTCAGGAACTACAATTCCCATCAGTCCCTACCAGCATGGCCAATTGGCCATGCTGGGAATTGCAGTTCCTGAACATCTGGAGAGCCGCAGGTTCCCTACCCCTGAATTAGAACATTGTGATATAGCACATCATGTTAAATATTGTCTCCTTTTTGATCTGTTTTTGTTGTCTCTCTCTCTCTCTCTCTCTGGCTGTTTCCACACAGCCCATTAACAGCGCCCTAGGGACGGTAAAAACACCATCCCTGGGGTGCTGTTTACACAGCAGGCGCTGCAGCATCACAGCAGCACTGTGCTCGTGCCACCCAAGCAGCACAAAAATGCCGCTTTTGAACCTTACTCGGGGAGCGAGATTTTTCAAAAGCGGCGTCTTCCACCCGCTGCCATGTGAACAGCAGTGGGTGGAAGGCGGCATTGTCCCTGCATTTGCCCCAAACACCTCCTTAGCTCCTCCTGGCTTCCATTGCTCTGTGGAGGCCAGGGGACACGCCTCCTGGCCTCTGTCCCTGCAGCCTTTGCTCTGGCCATGGAGGTGTGTCCGCTGGCCTCCACAGAGCGATGGAAGCCAGGAGGAGGTAAGAAGGCATTTGGGATGCTGCATGGCCATGCAGAGCCTGCTCCACCAGCTGTGCAGCCAGCGGGGCCATTTGTGCGAACAGTCCCGGGGCTTGCATTGGCATGGTTCATACCAGTGCAGCCCCACTACTTTGGCTGTGCGGAAACAGCCTCTCTCTCTCAATTCCCCTCCCACCCCCCGCATGGCTTTTGCGCAGTACAACGAGAAAGTGAAGTGCCACAAAAGTGCCTTTAAACTGAAAGAGGACAGACAGCTCTTGTGCGGGGACGATCTCTAGCTCGATGAGTGTATATCACTCCAGATGTTACAGATTTCGCTACAATCTCCCCATCAGGGGCCCCTCGCCAGCATGGCTAATTTGTTAGGGGGTTGATGTAACTCTTTAGTCCATAACCATCTTGGAGTGCCAAAGGTTCTGGCGCTTACCACTTTCGACTTAGGGCACTGCTGCAACTAGACTTCAGCAGCAGCATTACTGGGTGAGATACATCACATTCCTGACTGAAGACTGTTTATTCTAGAAATGCAAAGGTCAGCACCTAATACTTGCAGGCAGCAGAAAGTGAGTAGAAATTATAGGAGCTCAGCTTCTGAATTCCTTTGGCTTGCATGCCTTTGAGTCATGTAGAATACGTTTAGATTTGTTTTTATATAAATATTTAAGATTATTTTAAAAGATAGAGACAACAATATTGATGCATGTCAAATGAAAAGTGACAGTTCTCTTGAGCACTTCCTCAGGTTTTGTTTGTTTTGTAATCTAATGGGTCTTTGGTGCCTATTTTCACATTATAATGTGTCAGCGTTTTCCTGTTTTTCAAGGATGTACAAAATCAGCCGTATTCCTTCAGACAAACAAGGCATTATCTACCTCCTGGGGCTTCTGCTACAAATTCCCAGCCATTGTGGACTGAAAAAAGTAAACAGCCAACAGTGACACACTTTCACTAAGTTAAAGGGCCATGCTCTTCTGGAGCAAGTCAACTTCTGCTAGAGCAAGGCTTCTTTATTTGAGAGGGAATCATGTCATCTCACTGAATATAACAGGATTCCATATCTATCTAGATAAAGAAATAGTGATTTTGTTTAAAATAATAAATGTTAATATCATGAAAGCAAGCCTGGGAGAGCCACGCTTGTTTCAGTAAAACCTGGGTTCTTTTCTCCAATAACTCCAACCAGCTGAGCTCTCAACAATTTTTATAGAAAAACAGAAATAAAAGAAATAAAACTTAAATGCACAGAGGTTGCTCAGCTGGTTACATTCCTTTTGGTTCTTTGTCCCCATTCTGGGAACCCATGGCCCAGAGATGGAATTCAAGATGCAGAATCTTCTGGAAAAAATCCTTTGTTTTCTCCCTTTCATCGAAAAATTCCTAGTTCAGGCTTTCTAACGAAAATCTCTTAGGCCTTTGAAGTTTCATTCTGGCACCTTTTATGGCTTCCTGTCCTCCCTTCAGGAGATCAAAAGGCAAAGATGCTTTTCACAGTCATATGTGACTTTGCTAGTTTTACAGTACTATTCCATCACAGTTAAGTATTACAAATACTGCAGTGACATTATGTGGTAGGACCTTTTAATAGCCATGTGGTAGGATATTTTAAAAGCTGTCTTAAATATGGAATACTTAATTTGTGGATAGTTCCTTTTCACAAGCTAGATCATATTCCTACCTAGTTCAATGTAAAACTCTCATGATAAATTTGCCCCCAACTTGTCATATATATTATAGGTAATCAGTATCACTCCATTGCCCACTTTGTTGTAATAGGTCAAAAGCTTAAAGACAAAGTGGTTTTATGAAGTAATTCCACACATGAATCTAGGTTCTAGAACAGGGGTCTGCAACCGACGGCTCTGGAGCCGCATGCGGTTCTTTTGTCCTTGTACTGTGGCTCCGTGTGGCTTGGGTCCTCTCAGCCTCCTTCTGAGAGTCGCCCTAAGGGTTAATGGGAAAGAGTCCTCATTCCTAGAGAGGCATAGCCCAAGACGGCTATCCTAAGCCACTTCTGGCTTCTCTGTCCCAGCTGCCTGGTTGGCTGATGCCGGTGATGATGGCGCAGGGCGGGGGTGGAGAACCGCTGGTGGATCCTCTTGAACAGATGAGCAGCAAAGGGCAGGAAATGGGAGGAAGTTGCAGGAGCACAGATTTTCAGTACAATTCTAACCTCAGTCTGCCCCCTTGAATGGGGGTCAGGGGTTGACCCTGCTTTGGGTGGCCTCATTTCCCACTCCCTGGGGTCCTTCTTGGGGGTGGGACCACATGGGGGACCCCAAGCAGTGCCACCTTGGGTTGCAGACCCCCCAGCAGCCCCGCTGAGCTCTAGGGGCTTTCCTGGTGGCAGCCTGGATGAGTCCAGGTGAGAAAGATGATGTCGGGTTTTTAAGGAGTTATTACCTGCAGCCCTGCAAGGTTGCACTCATCAGGGCTGTTTGATAGGGAGGCAGGGGGTGGGTGGGAATTGTTTGCTTCTACATTGCCAAGGAGGACAGGAGCACATGGGGAAAGCCATGCATGTGGATCATGGAAGGTTTACTTCAGAATAAGCCAGTGGAGGGTAAGCTTGTAGATTGTGGAAGGGAGGAAGGCCGGGATCATCCTCAGCCATGGTTGTCACGGGTTGCCAACTCCTGGCGGGCAATCCCAGGACATTTTGGGGTAGATTCTCAGAATCTGTGGCTTTTGGGACCAGGGCGGGAGCCATGCTCAGTGAGGAATATGGCTGTTGAGTCCACCCTCCACGGCAGACATAGAGGTCTGTTATTATTTTTTAAGAGTTCAAAATGTTCAAAATGTGTTCTTTACATAAATAATTTTCTCTGTAGCACTTCACGGATTTCATAAGCAACACACTATAATTGTTTATAAAAGCGTAAAGGTAAAAAAAAATTATATACAGTGTTATCTTCATTTTAAATGTCAAAAATTATTTGTGGCTCCAAGTGTTTTCTTTTCCATGGAAAACAGGACCAAATGGCTCTTTGGGTGTTAAAAGTTGCCGACCCCTGTTCTAGAAAGATGCTCAGAGTCAGCTCTTTTTAGAGCTTCAAAAGAAATAACATTGGCTCTTGTAGTAATATGAGTGGAAACGCTCCAGACAAATAGATGTTTGTCTTATTGTCTTAGATCACCTGTTGCTCAGTACCATCATCTATATACTATGTCCGATCTAAATCCACAGAGATCAGGACCACATTTGCATCGAACAGATGCATTTTATATATCCATTTACCCTCCCTTTACTATCTGTTTTGCCTCAGATAACTTTTTAAAGTTTAACAATAAATAATTTTATTTTATTAAACACTTCAGGGGATTAGGATAGGAGGAAATATGGTTAATAAGGATAAAACAGTTTTATTTACAAATGTTAAGATGTTTTCAAAGTTCAGCACACAGATATGTAGTTAATTGTTAGACTTTCAAGTTGTTTCACAGATTTAATTCAAGCTAGCACTGAGGCCTCTTCTGCACATGCAGAATAATGCACTTTCAATCTACTTTCAATGCACTTTACAGCTGGATTTTACCGTGCGGAATAGCAAAATCCACTTGCAAACAATTGTGAAAGTGGACTGAAAGTGCATTATTATGCATGTGCAGAAGGAGCCTCAGTTGTAACTCAGTGCCTATTATCTATATGGGAAAGAGTAATATCCCAACTCACTGTTCCTTCAAACCCTAGGACCGTGGTGGCGAACCTTTGGCACTCCAGATGTTATGGACTACAATTCCCATCAGCCCATGCCAGCATGGCCAATTGTAGGGGCTGATGGGAATTGTAGTCCATAACATCTGGAGTGCCAAAGGTTCGCCACCACTGCCCTAGGATCACTTCACAGCATTTAAAGTAAACCATTCTAAAGAAATAGGAATGGGAATTCTTCTCCATACTCAGGCCCCTTCCACACATGTAGAATAATGCACTTTCAATCCACATTCACAATTGTTTGCAAGTGGATTTTGCTGTTCCTCACAGTAAAATCCAGCTGCAAAGTGCACTGAAAGTGGATTGAAAGTACATTATTCTGCATGTATGGGCCTCAGTGTAAATTCCCCTTCTGACTAGAGAATGGTCCCTCTCTGATACAAACTTTCACTGTGAATTCCCTCAGTTCAACCTACTCTATCCAGGAGGCAAACTAGTTCTGCTCTTAAAACCTGGGCTTGGACTTCTTCTCTCCTTGAAAGTAAATTACTCTTCTTGGATGGAGTAGAGTCCCATCTTCCCCAAAACTCTCTTCCTAACAATACCACAGGTCTTTCACAGTCACTAAACATATCTGTTCTCTTTGGAACTCAGAGGTGAAGCCTTTCTAATTCTGTCAGAAGCTCTGGCTTTGAAAATTCCACCCACTCCCAGTCTGTCACTCACATACTCACACTCTGTGAGGATTAAAATCCAGACTTTTCTGCCTCTGCTTGCTGCTTAGGTTCATCACATCCTCTACAAATCCTTACGGGTACACCATCATGCAAATGGCCCTGACCCAACAGCTGGTATTACACAACTGAATATAGTTTCCCTAGGTAGAGGTTGTTGAGGGTGAATCTGAAGACAAAAGAATAGATAAAGGTAGATTGACGTTGGGCAGGAAGAAGAGGAAGAGAGGCTATGAGGAGGGAAAAAGGAAATAGTTAATGAGATCCCCCTCCCGACGTTTTTGTGGATTCCTGCTTACCTATATATTAATAGCAAAATTGGCCAAAGCTGACAAAACTTAAATCTAGTGAACAAGGCTGTAACTGGGCAAGAGATTCTACAAATCTGAAAAATGCCTCAGGCTTGCAGAACAATCTTGTCTTCAAAAATACATGGGGCAGCAGGGTTCTGAAAACCCCCAAAATGATAAAAAGGAGATGCTATAGCTTTATGAGACAAATTTATCGGCAACCACAGCACTCTAGGCTTGGAGTTTCTGAGAGTAAAAGGCAAGGGAAGGGGGCAGATCCTTTTCAGGCCTATTTTAGCTTTTGAGGGAGAACTTTTGAGGCCAGGCCTGCGATAGGGTTAGGCATGCAGTCATTCTCAATAATCATGATTTGAATGTTCCTACTTTATATACTGGAAGGGTGTGCTACACACAGTCATTTAGATATTCATGTCTACCATTTTGTGTGAATAGGGCAATGTGCCCTCCACCTTTGGATAGGGCTGTAAATCTGTTTAAATTGATTATTATTTGATTTATAAATTGAGTACAAGTAATTTTGTGGAAATACCACAATGTATCATTTTTTAAATCCAAGAATAATGCTTTCATGATGCAAAAGAAGGACTAAATAACAAATTAAAAATTAACAGATCTCTGGCTCTGGACACTATATATCCAGTGTTCTAGAAAAACTGAAGAATAAAATTGCTGATTTTTGATGTCTTTTAAAATGTGAAATTAAATAGATTAATTGGGGGAAATCTGTTGTTAAAGAAAGAATTGTTGGATTCTTAAGATATGGAAAAAACACCAACCATGGCAACCAAGATTATCATAAAGTTGGAACACCTGTCCTATGAAGTAAGGCTAAAAGTATCTGGGTCTATTTTTAATTTAGACATACGGCCTGTAGTTGGATTCAGCAGGTTCGCACCACTTTGGCAGAACTGGTTGTTAAAATAGTGTTTGTAAACAAACAGTTGTTAAATTATTTAAATCCACCACCGGAACTGATTGTTAAATTATTTGAATCCCACCACTGCATAAGGCAATTGAGAGGTCATATGATAGATGGCCATAACAATTTACATGGTGTACTGAATCTGGATAGATACTTTTTTCCATGTTCCATAAATGTGTACAATTAGACATGATGCCGTCCTTGGGTTCACCTCAAGGATGAACCTCCAGTTCCTAATGATGAGGAAAGCCGTTTAAAAGCATTGTGAGGGCCTGATTCTTGTTGGGACCACCTGGCACACAATCACGTCTTGTAATGTGAAACTGATCAGAGGTGTCCAGGGCCAAATGGCAACTGGAGACAAAAACCCTGCTAGGCTCCCCCTATATATGGAGCCCCACTTACTTGCAAGTAGGCATGGCTTGCTCACGAGTCAGCCACACTTACTTGTGAGTTGGGCTACAGCCCCTCTTTGCTGCCTAGAAGCCAGGCGCAAGGGAAACTCACACCCGGCTTGTAGGTGGGGAAGAGGGGCGGGCTTCCCAGCTCCCCTGCACTGCCTGCAAGCCAGGCACGAGGGAAACTCGCACCCGGCTTGTAGGCAGGGAAGAAAGGCTACTTGTTTGGTCATGTGGGGGGGGCATCCAGTGCCCCATGTGACCAAAAGGGGTTCGCCCATGTCCCTAGGCTTCTTTGCCACTGAAACTGATTGACAATCCATTTAAGGCAGAGAAAAGAAACTGCTATTTTGCACAACAGGTGTTGAAACTGATGAAATTTCCTTTTGCTTGCAAGTTAGAAAAAGGATATTCACTTAAATTTCTGATCTTCAGTTCACACAACAGAGATGGATGTGTTTAAATCAACACCTATTTATTACTAAGATGATATAGGGATGGGAGCAACTGGTTTCAGGACAAGGTTGCTCATGCGAGCTAGTTATTTAAAACATTTATTAGCCACTTTTCTCCCATGTAGAACTCAAGGTGGCTTACAACAAAAATAAAACAATTATAAAAAGCACAACAAAAATATAAATAAAATAACAATTATAAAAATACACAAATATAAAATACATATATTTATACATACATATAAAAATAAACAATTAAAAACTGATTGGGACTGCTAATAGATAATACCAAATCAGCCTAATGTTGTCCTAACAGTGATGTAGGTATAGATTTTTTATGGGGTGGGTTCGGGGGCAGGGCTCAGGGGGCAGGGTGGGGCCATGCACCCACCCACCCCTGGGGGCATGGCCACACCTCCCCAACCCTCACCCCGGCTGTGAATGGCAGTCTCTTCTCCCCCCACCCCTGCCCCTGACGGCTGGGCTCCCAGCTGGCAGTCCCTTCTGCCCTCCCCTCCGGGGAGACCAGAAGAGACTGCCATTCCGGCCTTGGAGAACTGCTTTTATAAACACTGAGGCCAGGGGGTGGTGCTTAGAGAGGCATGGCCACACCCCAGGGGCCAGGGAAGGCAGTCTCCGAGGCCAGGGAAGGCAGTCTTTTCTGGCCTCCCCGGAGGGGAGACAATTTGCTTCGGACATGTAATGTGGGTTGGGGCTTCAGACATGCATCAGACATGTAAGGGGGGACCCCTGAGTCCCCCCTTACCTACGTCCTTGCCTCCTAAATTAAAATGTCTTCAACTGCTCTCTGAAGATCCACAGCGAAAGGGCCAGGAACATCTCCCTGGGAAAGTTGTTCCTTAACTGCTGGTCGAACACTGAAAATGACATCTCTCATGTACCCATCAGATAAGCTTCTTTGATTGGTGGGACAGTCTAAAGGGCCTCTCCCTGCAGTCTTCATTCTCAGACAGGAACATCTGGGAGAAGTAGTCTTTCAGATACTCTGGCCTCTGGGTTCAGAGGCAGAACAGTTCTGCTGTCAGATGCTGCAGAGCAGTCATGAGGTGATGGGTATTGTTTGCAGGTGCTGGTTGTGCCTGTTGCTCCAATGCTGGAATCAGGGTTCTGGTCCAATCCTGCATCATATGCCCTAGTGTTACAATGGCACTCATGCATGGAAATATTTGGCGCACTAACCATGTATGACTTCCTGCTTTGTTTGAATAGGTTTTGAGACATGTGGAAGTCTTTTTCTATCTGAACAGCTGGGGATTTATTTTCAAATATGATATAGTTGAAATTCTACAAACTACCCATTTTTGTATTGGTATTTGAATCTTAAAGAAGCAAAAATATTTCCTGGGGCTGTTTACATTTTCCATTTTCTTTTATTATATTCTGAACTTTGAGGCAAGGGTAATATGATACATGTAGTTTGTGGCACAATGAAGTTCAGATTCTTGATAGTGTTTTTGGAACTCCTGCTCATATTACTAAAATAGAGTAGATTTTTGGGGCTCATTTCTCTTTTTTAAGTATTATGTGGTATTTAAGCATACACTTTGCTAGATAACCTTTTTCTTCTTGCAGAAATAGCCAACCAGTCTATTGGCAAATATTACTTAGAAGGGTTGTGGGGCACACAGCACTATATTAATGGCAAGATCTTTTGTTTGAGTCAAACTAGTCACAATGAGTAGAACATATAGATTACATTATGTTTTGTAGCTTCATGCACTTGCTCTTATATAACCCTCTCAGAAAAATATTAATAACATAAAGATGCATTTCAGAACTATCCTTTCAAGATATCAAAAATGGCAACATGTTATTGTAACATAAATCTCATTCTCTTTAAATTCATTTGCCTCACAGTAAATGCACAGTGAGATGGTGGCAACAGCATGGAAAATATCTGTCAAAAATGGATAATGATTCAGAAAGGACTGAAAGAAAACAATGCAGAGGGGAATGGAGAAGGCTCTCTAAGGAGCATGTGGAAGCAGGGCCTGACCTCATGCATTATAAGTATAGTGAAGCAATTGCTTTTGCTTCCTATCTTCTACAACAGCATGATCTTGATGTTTTGCTTCAGGGGCAAAGATTTTTAAGGCCACAAAAAGAGAGCAAAGGCATGAAGAGATGGAGCTACATAAAATAAGGCTGAGTGTCATGCTGGGTTATGCAAAAAGTAAACTGATGGGAAAAAAAACCTGTGCTACTACTTTCTGCCTGGTGTTCTTTTACACCATTCAGGTTGATCAAATATTTGTGCATACAATCACACAGTTCTGAAGTTGTAATGGCACAACAAGGGGGCTTTCCACACTGACAGAGTTGTACTGGTTTCTATCTAGGTTCACCTCAGTGTATCCGCACTGCAACTGAGCTCAATGTTGTTTTGTCTCAGTTCCCCCCCCCCTCAGAACTGCGACATCCCTGTCGCAGTTATGAACTGCACTTTTCTGCTGGAACAAGGTCGATACCGCTTCGAAGCTTCGAAGTGCGGACGGATTGAAACGACACCTCATCCGTTCAACCAATCTGGAGCCGCTTTTGTGGCATGCGCAGAATGGGAGAGTCGTAAACTGTAAACTGTAAAAAAAAAGAACGCTCCCGTTTCCCATGGTAACACAAGCTCCAATCACAATCGAGGAGTGAAAGGCACCAAGATGATCCTGCCCACTTAGCTCGGTTCCAGGGGGCCAAGTAAGTTGCTGTGCGGACAGCCTGGAATCACCCCCCACTGAAGGGAACCGAGTCGACCTTAGCTCCCTTCTGTAGTGCGGAAAACCCCAAGGAGAAATCATTTCCACTGATTCCCCTTTCCTGGTGCAGTTTATGGAGCCTCTATGAAATGTTGTTCCTTTAAAAAAACGTTCCTGGTGGTCAGCAGATCTGCAGTAACAGCAACAGGCAACAGGGGAAAATTTCAGAACACTGTCCATCCTAAGAAAACGGAAGTGCTTTGGAATGTTCGTTCATTATATGGCCATTTACTGAAGAGATGGCCAGAAAGGTATATATATTATTGCAAAAAAAAGAAGGGGGCAACCAAATTTTAAAAAGATGATAATGGTTGGAAAATTTGCTAGTTGGCAAAGAGGCATCTGAAAAATATCCACATTGAAACAGTTTTGACTTCTTGAACGGCGAGAGTGGATTAGTTTGAGAACATGTACCAAATTTTTTCTATGAATATAGCGTTCAAATAACATGTAATAAAGTAAGACTTTGAACCTCCTAATAACTACTGAAAAGAAAGTATCTCCTGCTGTCTGTGATGCTCAACTAAATGTTGTGTCATCTTATATAAACAGATAGAGAGGTAATGAATATGGTGTGTCCAAGAATCAAAGTAAGTGTGCACAGTCCATTTTCAATTTTCACTCTAGCACTTGACTTTGTAGCCTGGGTAATTTTTTTGTTTATACAGTTCTAAATCTAACTAAAGACAACTTGCCAGTTGGACTGGGTGCGTGTAAGGGATGTTCAGTGTTATAAAATGTTAGAATAAAGCTCTGGGCTTCTTTTCAGAACAAATAGTGTAAAATGTAGCTACAAAGAAAAAGAAGGAACAAAAAAAATTACACTGCCTGCCTAAGAGCACTCTCCTGGAAGTAAGCCCTGATAAATAGGCTTCTAAATAGAAGTATTCAGGATTGCTCACTTCTCCTTGACCTAATATCACCATGGATATTTGAGTTTCAAATTTCTTTTCTCTCCACTCTCAAACTGGAATTGAATTCTCTATTTTGAACAGCCATATTGCACAAAATTGCAGTTTGTCAAAACTTTCTATTCAGTTTGCTTTCAGTTCAAATATCTCTCTCCTCCTGGCTGCCATACCTACTGACAATGTGGATGAGACAATTTTACCTTTTGGTTCTTATACTATTTTGTAGTTCCTTACTGCATTACATTCCACTTTTCATATATTTTGAGGTAAGTAGAAGAATTTCTAAAAATGAATACTCAACAGGAGCACTGACAATGCAACTCATCCTTTCCTTCAGTTATTTTTGTCTATCTCGCTATCCTTGGTAGTTTCAGTAAATACATGTGCATTGTGAAAGTATTAAAAAAGCATCATTTTTACCATCACTAACATTTTTACCACACTCATCACTACTTCTTCCCTGCCAGATTAATTACGAGTGATCCCACAGAATCAAGAAGCACTTATTTAACAAGAGGGCCACGACAATTCACAGCCAATCAGATGAGCCTGCATCACAGTATCACTAAGGACAACTGAAAATGAGGCCAATGCTAGTGAAAAGGGAGACATTTTTATAATAGGTTGAAAACCTCACTGATGACTGGAAGCTTTTTTACATTAAAATTTTTATGATAAAAACTGTTTCAGATGGTAGCCATTTTTCTGCAGTAGAACAGTTAGATAGGATTCCAGTAGGACCTTAGAGGTTACCAAGATTTTCAGGGTACAACTTCTTCCCAGTATGTACAAACTATACTCTGAACAAAAGGCTATTGTTAGAACAGAGTATGGAGAAACAATTGATAATGGTGTCAATCAAGTATGTGTTTTACTTTTCCTTTAATTCAACACATATTCAGAACACATGAGGAAAACTGGATGTGTTTTCACTGGTGGAGTAAAAATTGGGAGAAGGAACATTAACAATTTGAGATATATAGATGATAAGAGCCCTTTGGGGGTAGGGCGGTATACAAAACCCATAAACAAACAAACAAACAAACAAACAAACAAACAAACAAACAAACAAACAAACAAACAAACAAATAAATAAATAAATAAATAAAAATAACATATTACTGGCAGAAACTAGTGAATACTGGAAATTACTACAGAAGGTTAAAGCATAAAGTGCCAAAGCAGGATTAAAACTGACTGCAAGAAGACAAAAGAAATGATTTCTGAGAAATAACACAACTGTGCTCTTTTTTTTTGCTAACAGCAGAGATAGCCATTTTGTTCTAGGTGCCATAAGGAGGGGACAATATAATAAAATATGTACTATAGCGTCTGGACAGTCCCCATTACATGCACAAAGCCTTTGCTGATAGGGAGTTTTGGCAAACTTCCCCGATAGCACAGCAGATGGGAGAATATGAAGCACAGATGAAGCACAGCACTGAAAGGCAATTGTTCTCCCAAGATAGGACCTTTCAACATAAACTGGCAACTGGGGAGGCTATGGTGAGGGGCGGTTCATGTTCATGCTGTTTTATAGGGGCATTGCCACTGTTGCTGTTACCTGTGTGAATGAGACAACCAGTGTGGTAGTCTAGGAAATGCCTGTGTGCTTCATCTGTGGGGGTAGATATTTCAGTGTGTCTTTTTTGCGGGGGTGCTCTTGAACCTGGCTGGGTGCAGTGACCATTGCACAGTGTGAGAGGTTTGTTTCCATGCAGAGAGTGAACTCTCATACTGGATGCTGTCAGCATGGCTTTGGAGACCACTCTGCAGGTCTGCTGACCAAGCAGTAGTGGTCCCTATCAATCTTCCTAGTTTTGAGACACTGAGACTTTTGAGACTTTCCAAATGAGTTTCCACTGTGGTGGTCTCTGGGGGTTGGTCCATCTGTCAGTTGGCAGCCCTCCCAATCTAATCAGTGAAAACAGAACAAAAAGATAATAGGGAAATAATACCCAAAAGAGGGAGCTTTGGGAGAAACAGATGCCAGTAGGTAGGCCAGTGGAGTTCCATGCCATGGGGAAAAGAGTCCAGAAAACAAGTTGACTCCCATCACGCTCCTTGCTGGCAATCCACCCCTAAAGTCCGTGGTGTGATGCTTGTAATAAATGATGAACTTGTGACTGCACACTGAACTGTTGTCATTGTCATAGCATTCAAGATCAAGGGTGAAGAAGAACTGCACTAAGAAGAATGGTACTTGCTTGGCATGCCGCTTCGCTCCCATTGTTCTAATTAACTTCACACTCCTGGAGCAGGCCACACAATGTGTCTGGAGTACTGAGCAACTCAATAAATTGTGCTGGGCTCTGCACTCTGGAAAGGCCAATGTTGATAGGAAAGAACCAATGCCAAGAGGAGTGTCCATGGTGTGCAATGCCTGTTGTCCAGGACAATGTGGCAATGTGACCTGCCCCCCAGCACAGCAAATGCTTATGGGGTAGGTGTCTGCAATTAGGCATGAGACAGTGCACTGACATGGTTAATTTGAAGGTGTTTCTACTATATGCATAAGCAAACACAGTCAATGGCTACCTAATGGTCCAGCCCTTTCTGTCCAAAGTTGCAGTGCAGGGCAAATCAACTAATCATGGGAACTCCATTGGAGTCTCTGCCTACATAATCTCCTACCAGAATGCATAAAGAGTAATCCTCAGCAATTAGTAGCTCATTGTCCACACCGGAGAGTGGATTCAGTGACCATTAGACTAATGGATGGCCAACAGGTTGCAGTATGCCTGGCTGCCGCATTTCTGAACATGTAACCTACTGGGATGTAGCCTACTGTGCGTAACAGCCAAAAGGAGGGAAAGTACATGGATATTAAAGAGGTTAGGGGTGGCTTTGGAGGGGGTGGGCACTCAAAGGTAAGAAGGTTGCAGTTCCCCTTGTGCTGGAAATGAGCCTTGTAGAGAGAGCAACCTGCTACCCACACATACTCTCCTTTAGTGGTTCGGGTGGTTCAGCATGAAGCAAATGGGAGCTGCAACTAGGAGGGCATTTTGAGGCCTGATCATAACTGTCTCCCCCTTTTGTGACTTGGGTATACAGATGGTGGCCATTCAGTTTTTATTACTGTTGGTTGATTGGCCCAAAGATGTGGTGACAGCACCTCAGCCCCCTGTTGTCATGGGAATATGATCCATGGAAGATCATTCATCCAGTGTTCTGTTGGTTTGCAAGTAGGTTTGTCCTAAAATGTGGAGCCTCAAGAGGAGCATGGCTGCCCCCTGGTGCCCATAGCAGGACTCAAGAGAGCATGCCAACCATCTGGTGTTGTTTACTTAAAACTACACATGCCTAGCCAGTTCGCTGCAGTAAACTTTTGGCTTAAGGTATATCTCACCAATATAAGGGGCTCCAATATCAGGATGCACCATTTGCCAGTGGAGTGTGCCTTGCACTGATAGAACACTTTTCAAGTAGCTGAGCAGAGTTGTAGGATAAAGCTCAATCTTTTCCATAATGCAGTTCAGTTTCCCAGGCTTTGACAGTAATCCTTTGGAAGAATGCTTTGAAATATCTCTTAGAGAATACAGATCTGTGAACCTAAAATTAATGCTGAATTACATTTTTGAACTCTTTAAATATTTTTAATCCATTTTGAATATATGATCTTAAGTGTCAGGATTTTACATTGCACTGTTAATGTTTCAGGAGGCTTCAGTTTGAAGCAGATTTTATAATTTTGACATTCAGATACTGACATGTTTCATATTACAAATGTTCCTTAGTCATGGAGCATAGAGATATTTCTTGTCATTATTTCTGCCGTGTATAATGATGTTCTGAATAATTCTGAGGTGAGGTTCTCCATTTGGATAAGCTGAACTAATTTATTAATTGTAGAAGGTTATTGCTGCTACTGTTTTTATTGTATTTATTGTTTTAATTGGGATTATTCAATTGTTTTAGTTGCAATGTATTGTGTCTGGTTGCCTGTAAACTGCCCTGAGCCTTTTGGGAGTAGGGCAATCTAATAAATTGAATTAACAACAACAACAACAACAACAACAACAACAACAACTGACACACACACACCGAAACCCATTTCAGATTTGTTTGGCTTTTTTTTAAAAAAAACCCTGGCTATCAAGATATTGCTGAAAAACCTGGCTATCCAAATATAGCTAAAAGCCAAGAGAGAGAAAGTACTGTCACTGCACAATGCACACAGCATTGTCAATGGTTTTACAATAATTTGGCTGTTGGATATCCAGATCTGAAAGAGTTAGTCAAGTCCAACAAGACTTAGGACCGAACTATGATCAATGCAGACTTTTCCTTGATAACTTCTGTGGTTATTCTTTCCAACATTTAAGAAACATGTTAGAAATATATTCAAGATGAAGACTGTATCCATTCAAAAGTAAACTATAAGGAGGGTCCAAATTAGGTTTGAAAGGCCTGAGTCTGGCAATCCTGGGATTGTCTGGGGGCAGGACATAGGAAAAGGGAGTGTTGTCTGATGTGCTGATGTCACTTCCAGGTGGAAGAGATGTCACCACATTGTACAGTGATCTAGGAATTCCCCTAATCACTGAGGTAAAGATGATAGAGCTTGAGGAAATTTTAAGGTCTCACGAGGTAGCATCTGGAATCACCATCACCATATTTTCGAAATTATTCCACCACAGCCTTTTCCTCTGCTGCAAGAGTTAGTGAGAGCTGGCAGGGGTGGAAGATTGCGCACTGAGACAAGCAGCCTGGCAAGCCTAATCCAAATCTTAGTAATCGCAAAGGCGCTGCAAAGAGAAATCCCATGAGGTAAGAATTTATTACATCTGTGAAGGCTTTCTGCATGGGTCTGAAAGCCTGTCTTTTCTGGATGATCTTTGAATTAGATTAATAAATTAAATGGTTTCACAGAGAGAAGAGCAGTTAAATGCTTTCTATATAGTTTTCTATATATGGTATCTATATAAAAATGTTTTCTATATATGATGTTGTTAGTGTGCAATTTTGTTAGGATTTTACTGTTTCACTGAATATTTGTAAACTGCCGTGGGGAACAATGTGGGTCAAAAGGGACACCATGACTAAGCAAAATAACTATAAAAATACATCTCTTGGATAAATAACCCTGAACAGTTGTTTAGACAAATCATATTGAATTTATCTAGAGAACAGTAAAAGCATGAGCAAGAGTTCAAATGATGTTTGAACTCAACTATGTTTTATGTTTGGTGCATAGCTAATTTCCATGTCATGTTTTATTTTTGCACATGGTGAATGGCAGATCAAAGTCACATTAGTATGAGCCTATACATGCACAAGTATCACATGACACAATTCCCAGTGATCTATGGAAATACTATGGTTAATGCTGCTATTCAGTGTAACGTCGTCATCATCATCCCACCCATTACATCACCAGGCCCTGCCCCATGAATGGGATGCTGTTAACCTGACGCCCGGCTGGGGTTGGTGCCGGGGTTCAGCCAGGGGTGCTGACTGGCTACTTGGACGTGCTCCTCTTGCTTGCCCAGCTTCTGCCCATTTTAATTCCAAGACATGCCTATGGCTTTTCACCAGATGGAATCTCTGCACATCGGGGCGCAAATAACATTTTTCATGGGCCAGTCACTCACTGGTGCAATTAATATACTTTACTTTTGCCAACACTATTGTAGACCTATCACCAAAATGGTTTTGGAAAGTTATGGAAAACATGACGTTAGAGGCACATGAAGTCAGGCACGGGTGCCTTATTTCTGTGAAGAAAGGATAACATGTGAGTTCTTTAATTTCTCTTGAAGTGCTCATTTACAGTGCTCAAATGGGGGTTAGACAGCAGGAAATGTGTCCAAATAATACTTCTAAATTGTCAGATGAGAAGATAAGTGTATTTGAGTGCCAATTTGGAGTCATCAAATGGACATGTTAAAATATGTTAACCTCACAGTTATTACTGAAACATGTTGTACTAGATTTTTTCGATTCAGGTACTTGAAGAAGAGAAAACTCCCAGAACCCCTAGAGTGTTTTCCCTGTTAAGAGCATTCATATGACAAGCATTGTGTAATGTGCCATCAGAACTCAGTGGGAGCTACAGGACTTTGAAAATGTCAGTGGCATTCTATAAACAGATGAGACCAATGAATATTCATAAATGTCTTTAGCATAGTTGTGTGGGTTTGCAGTAGGTTTGCAGGAAAACTGGTTTAGATAAACATGTAAACATTTTAGCAGCGCTTCTAATAATATGTCCATTCCCTTTACCACATAAATTCCCATGAAGTCTTGGTTTGTTAGAGCAACTGAAGTGAGACAATTGAGTTATGTCATTAATTATACTACAAACTATATGCTATAGGGGACTGTGACATTCATACAACCCACCACATTAATCTTTGCATTGAAAAGGGATGCTGAATATGTATATAGGAACATGTATGTAGGATTCAAGAACATGTTATAGGAAAAGTGTTCCATTTAATAGCACAAACAACAGCTTTTTGACAGTTCATAATACGAGGCCAGTTAACTATAGTGCCACCTTCAGACAAGACATATGGTTTATGCACAAAAATAAATTAGTGTGAAAAAACTGGTTGTATAAAAAGGCCCTTTGGGAGATTTACTAATACTAAGATTGAGAACCTGTGTTCCCTGAATGATATCGTTGCAGTGCTTGCATTATTCAAACTATTCTATTATTTCTTCTGTCATCTAACTAGGCATACATTGATTTGTGCATGCCTGTGATAAATTACATATATAAATTCTAGCATTTTCACATCCTTTGTTGAATTGAAAAGAACTAGTCATTTCATATTCATGAAAAACATTTGGGGATTCATGAATGTGAATAAATACCTTCAATTTGCATTGCTTGTGGACTGTAAGAATTCATTTTATCCATGGTTTTTAAGCCATACTTTAAAACTTTGGTACTTTGGTACGTCTCCATCCTAGGAAATGGCTCAGCCAACCAATTCTTTCCAGAATAATATCATGAATAAGCACATAACAAAGGCAGCCATCCAGCAAAAGTTAGGCATGAATCAAATCAATTCTACTGCTTTCAAAGGGGATGAGTCCTAACTACTTTTAACTGAATTTCAAACAGAACAAAGCAACAATATCATTATTGTTAATAAATGAACCCTTCCCCATTAATACAGGAATCCTTCCCCCAAAACTTTTTCTCTCAAAATTTAAAAACCATTTCATTCTTATCCGAAGAAGAAAATTGATTAAAAGATCTAGCCGTTCACATTAGAAGATCACCTAAAGTAAGGATTCCCAAAGTGGATGGTATTGCCCCCCCCCCCCCCCCCCCGGGGATGGTGGAAACATAAAGGAGATGGTGAGAGATTTGGGGGCAGTGGAGGGCAGAAAATTTTGGAGTGGTAGGGAGGCAGCACAGGGATTTCTGGATCAACTGGTGGGGGAAAGGTCTTGTCCTTCCATCCTAGTAATTTGTGAGTTTTAAAGGAAAAGCAGCAGCATGCTCCTCACTGTGTAGCCTGAAAAGGAGGGAGAGCCAAGGTGAAGTACCCTTGCCAAAGAACCAAGATGAAGGCATTTTTATTATTCAATTTCTGTGCGGCATTTCCTTGGTTCCCTCAAAAAGTCCTTCCTGACCTCTACCCTGCACTATGGGACAAAGTCAAGATGTATTTTATTACCTTCCCTACATCATATTTAGTAGAGCGGGGCTTCAGTGCCGTCTCCCAGCTTCTTTCCAAGCAGAGAAACAGGCAGAAAATTACTGAATGTGGGGATCTAAGACTTCTTAGTGCCTTGAAGCCTGATGTTGAGAAGCTGATATCCCTGCACCAAGCATATCCATTCCATGAAAACTGTGAAGACATAACAGGTGAGATGCAAACATGCCTTTTCATATTGCTAAAACAGCTCAATAAATTGGTTTGCTTTACTAGGTCATGTTTTATTTGTGAAATGCATACACGTATTTACAATGTTAGAAGTTGTTTTGAATTTGCAGTAGACCTAATACCAAGAAAGAAGTGTGTGTTCATATGTGTGTGTGAGGGGGGCACTAGGAATGTGGGATGGCAACCCCACAAGAAGGTGGCAACCCCAAAAAAGTTTGGGAACCTCTGACCTCAAGTATTTGTTCTACAATTCAGCCAAACTGAGTTCAGGCTCAAATATGGTGGTTCAAGACAAAGGAACTTTTTCTTCAGGAACGATCCTTATATTTGTAAAATTTAACTCTGCTGAACAGATGGCTAGAGGGTGTGGGAAACCTGCACACCAATTTGTTTATGAGGACCAATGGCCTGAACTTTTGTTAAAAACTAGAAATTGGGATGGTTTGCCACAAATTTTTGGAATAAAATTCAGTACCATAATTTTCCACTTCCTGCATATACTTGAATTATGTGGTCTGTTTACGGACACAGTGGTTTTTGTGGACTATACTACTGTGTTTAGTTTGTACCATCTGTTGATGTAAGTATGTGCCTACTATATAATTCTTGCTTTTATTTAAGATATGACCCAAGTCGACCTCTGCGCTCAGCAGAGGCCAATTTACTGGAGATCCCTGGCCCCTCAATGATGCGGCTGGCCTCCACTTGGGCCAGGGCCTTTACGGCTCTGGCCCCTGCCTGGTGGAACACTCTACCACCAGCTGTCCGGGCCCTGCGGGACCTTGGAGAGTTCCGTAGGGCCTGCAAGACCGAATTGTTCCACCGGGCCTTCGGAGAGACCAGCTGCTGAGGGTGCCCTGCTTTCATCCTCCCCCCTGCTGTATAGGGTCCCTAACATCATTGGGACCCATCATTCTTCTTGGGAGGGTTGCATATGGGTTCGTGGGATACTGTTTTAGAATGAAAATTTTAAACTTTTATATGTTTATGTTTATATATGCTTTTATATTGTTCACCGCCCTGAGCCCTTTGGGGATAGGGCGGTATATTAAATCAAATAATAAAAATAAATAAATATAAAATAAATAAAGATAGGGTTGCCAGGTCACCCTGGCCATTAGTAGGAGATATGGCATAGGGTTGCCAAATCCAGGATGATAAACTCCTGAAGATTTGGCAATGGAGTCTTGGGAGGACCAGGGCCTCAGTTGGGTACTATGCCATAGAATCCACTGTCCAAAGCATCCATTGTCTCCAGGGGACTGACCTCTGTAGTCTGGAGAGGAGCTGTAATTCTGGGGAATCCCTTGGTCCCACCTGGAGGCTGACATCCTTTATTTAACATGTTCCTTTAATAATTAAGCTGTGCTTATTGCATTGGCTTTTGGATGTCCCACTCAGCTAATTGTATTGATTTATTCTACGTAATCTGCCTTGAGTTCCAGTGAGAAAGTTGTACTATAAATAACATAAATATATAATGTAAATAAATGTAGCCCAACTTCCTTTCATTCCATAATTTGAATTCGCCAACCAAATGATGGAAATATGCTTCTATATTGGCTTCATTTGCCAATGATCATTTCTACTGAACCATATAATGGAAACATTTAGTAATACGTTAATTGCATTTTGGTAAAGAAATGGTCTTTACCCACTAATGTGCATTATTGATGTGAATGAGTAGACTGTAAATCATTAGTATTAGATTTGCAGATCAGAGACTTGCTCCTTCTCTACAGCTTGTTCCAACACATAAAACTGATCTATTTAATTTAACTTGGTAAAAAATTCATCACTTAATATTAAAGTAGCCGACTGGTATGGATAATGCACAGCTGCAGGACTTCCTATAACATATTGATCCATCTCGCTTACTTCAGAGCCATTTATAGCTTGTAGATAACATTTAGCTCGTATAAGATTGTAATATATCAAGTGCTTCAGATATTTATTACACAACATTAAGTTGCACTCCTTGGAATGCTATGAAATTTTAATTCTGTCCTGCCAATATTTCTCCATTCCATTATCCATTCCAGTCATATGGAAAAATGTCTTGTGAATAAGAAGCTGTGATGGAACTCCTTTTGTTTTAATACATATTTTTATTTTGGTCTCACACACAAGCCCTTATCTCTGTTGAGACTTATAACTTGTTACTGCACCGTTTCCACTAATTACAATGGATCTCTATAAAAGGTCTATATTTTCTATAAAAGATATATATATGGCACTTTCAAGGGTTTTCAAAGTCCAACTTAAAATGGTTTCATTTGTCACTTTTTGGGGAATTTAAAAGATAAACCACATGAAAAGAATGTGGTTTGCAACAGAGCAACAAAATTGAGGAACTTCAGATGTTTATGTTCAAGTGATATATTGTAATTCCAAATATATAAGGGCAGTTCACATACAAGAGTTTAAACCAGGGGTCTCCAAGCAATGACCTCCAGATGTTCATGGAATGCAATGCTAATATATAATGAGTGGGATATACGTTTGTATAAGCAATATCTAGCATGTTGCAGGTTCAGCATGTCTTTCATGGTAGTAAGCTTGCTTGTCTCCAGGCTTCTCTAAAGCGGATTCTGCTCGGGCCTAAAACAGCTCCCCTGGAATGGTAAAAACACCATTCCAGGGGTCCTGTTTGCACAACTGCCGCCTCTGCATCGAGGCAGCACCGTGCTTCCCCTCCCCCCCCCACTGGTGCGGAAATGCTGTTTTCCTGTTTTGCAAAACAGTGTTTCCCAGCTGGGTCATGCAAATGGCACCAGGTTAGAGGCACCGCTTTTTGGCACCTCCATTTCACACCACACTTACCTTCTCTCCCTGCAGAGCTCCACAGGAGAGAAGGTAAGTGTGGGGAAAGAAAATGGAGGCACCTCCATGCGAAGGTGACTCCGAGGGGTGCGGCTGCTCTGAGGCCACTTGCACCTCAGCATGCAAACAGCCCCGGGGCTTTACCGTCATCATATATGCTGGTGGGAAGCCACTGAAGTGGCCCATGAGGAATCCGCCTAAGTCTTGGTGAAATGTAGAATGTTGCTTCCTTTGTTGGATCCTGCCAAGGCTTTCTGCACTCTGATTTTAGGTCTACTTCCTTCACCAAGCCGAAGTGGAGGGGAAATCAGTCAATGAGGAATAACTGTTGTAGAAATGTTGTGAGAAACTGAATTGAAAGTTGCATTGGTCCTAGTCCCATCCCATCTTCCAGTGCTCTGGTTGGATTTATATATAGGATTATATTGCTTATGACCCATAGCTGAACTAAGCATAAAAGTGCATTTATAAGTTACTCAATATTAACCTATTTAATTCACATAAACAGCATGATTGTTTTGTGACTTGCTTTGTGTTTACTGTGCATTTTCTTTCTCCATCTGGTTTATGCCAGAAACAGGAAGAATGACTTTTGGCATGTGTGAGCTTCAAGGCAGAAGAAATAAAAACAGCTAACTTGTAACTGTTCCTGATAATTTTCTATGTCATGTTTGAAAATAGAGCATCTTTTTCTATTCCGGTATGACACATGGGAAGTGCTTCAACCACTGTGCAGCCAAGCCTCTCCTTCCCCACAACCAGCATGGCAAGTTAAGTAGATGCAACCCTGGAACAACAAAAGACAGTTGGACCTAGCAAGCCAGGCAAAAGCTGATAATGATGTCAACATGGAACATTGGGTCCAACATTTTGGGCACACCCAAACTTGACGGATAAGAATGGAAGATAAAAGAGGCAAAAATAAAGAAAAGAAGGCCCATAATATCAAGATGACACTAGCCTTATGAAGGATGGAGCAATAAGGATGCAGGCCTCCAAGTGGGGTCTGGAATTACAGCTAGGGTTGCCAACTTTCCTGGCAACCTCCCACAACTAAGGCAACTAAGTTCAGTTCTTCTGAAAAAAAAATGTCTGCATTGGAAGGTGGACTCTTTGACATTGTACCTTTCTGAGATCCTACTCCATCCCCAAATTCTATGTTCCCCAGACTTGATATGAGGCTCAGTGCTGGGATGTGATCAGCACTGGGGTATGAGGTCAATAGACCAAAGGTACTGTTTTGTGCTTGACAATCGCCCTTACTTCATAGTTTTACTTTCTCTTCCATTTGCAGTAGTGACTGGGCAGAAGTCACTGGGCAGGGTATGACTTCAGTTATCTATCTTATGAATCCCTTTAAATATCAACTGCTTAGGAATTTATTACAGACATCAACTGATTTATCTTCACTTTAAAGGTCAGCCAAGGTAATATGGTTATTGTGTTTAACAAACAGGAAGGACTTTTTTGTTTTGTTTTTCAAACAAACAGGAAGGACTTGTTCTGCCAGAGGCTGTTTTTGCCTGAAGCAAGGGTTCTTTAATGGATTTGGGTAATCAAATAAACTCAGTGAGGCAAAGTATCTTGGTAACAAACATATTTTAATTATGGGAAAGAAACAGTCCACAATACATAGAAAGAGAGTGGTGTCATGGAGGACTTTTAGTCACCGGGGGCGGGGAGGGGGCGGCTGTTTCACATAGCAATAGCTATTTCTTTGCATCTGGTTCCATAACACCTCTTATTCCTTGGTGAAGACCCACTTGCTGCAGCTTCTGCTTCCTCCCTTTTACTTCTCATCCTGTTAGTTGCAGCCTCCCAGTACTAAACTACTGAAACATGATGGTTTGGGAATGATGCTTGCAACTGAACCTCCTTTATTAGAGCCCTTTCTGCACGGGTGGATTATGGCACCCTGGGGACGGCAAAAACGGCATCCCCAGGGAGCCATTCGCACAGGGAGCACAGCTGCTTTGCATCCGCGCCGCCCTCACACCGCCCAACCGGTGCGAAACCGCCGTTTCCCAACCTCGCTTGTGAAGCGAGGTTTATGGGAAACGGCAGCTTCCAGGCGCCTTCCCTCCCCCCACGACCGGGCGACTTACCTGTCCTGCGGCCCTCTGGCGTGTCGCCGAGGTCTGGGGACACGCCCCCTTTGCCCTGCGACTCTGGAGCGGTCGAGCAGGGCAGGGGGCATGTCCCCTGGCCTCGGCGATGTGCCGGAGGGCCGCAGGACCAGTAAGTCGATCTGACGACGGCGCAGAGCTGAGCCGTTGTCTCGGCCGATCCCGAGCCGTTGTCTCGGTGCCGTTGTCTCGGTGACCCGATCCCTTCCGCCTCCGTGCGGAAATGGCCTCGGAAGAGTTAAGTTGCTATGTATGGAATCAGTTGCTTGAAGCCAGAAGAAAGTCCCCTGACCACACCATTCCTTAATTCTCAATAGGGGTTCTGAATACGGTTCCCAACCTCCAACTGAGACCTGGGGATATCCTGGAATTACAACTGATTTCCATTCTACAGAGATTAGTTCCCTGGAGAAAAATGGCTCCTTTGGAGGGTGGACTTTGAAATTATACCCTGATGAGGTCCCGGCTTTCCCCAAATCTCCAGGAATTTCCAAATCCAGGTTTGGCAACCCTAGGACTGAGGTGAGTACAAAGTTACTTCAAAATGGAGAGGACAGCTTCTGAATCCCAGACATCTACTGAAGATACAGCTTTTCTGGGAATAGTACAAGTTTGAATTATATTTAAATTTATGTATGAACAAAGAGATATTTCTAAAGAAGTCAGAGCAGTTTCATATCTGCTGCCAGGCATTTCATTGCCAAGATAGTTCTATGTATACAGTGTGAAATGCAAACTTTGAGGAAGACTTTAATCCATATTAGAGTCCTGTACTATAATCTGATATTGTTAAATGGACAAATAAATCATGTTCATAAAATCATAGAACTGGAAGTGGCTATGCAGTCTTGGGGGAGTGGGCAACTCATCTCTTGCTTAGTGTTAGTGGAGCACCATCAGGTGCTCATATCAACTGTTCCAATGCGATCTGTAATAGCATTGATGCACACACTGGTGAACACATAAATACTAATCTTACACTGAATCAGACTCCTGATCTAGGTCTACTCTGACTGGCTGCAGGGTCTCCATATTTTCAAGAAGAGGTCTTTCATATCACTTACCATCTGAACCTTTTAACTGAAGATGCCAGGGTTTGAGCCTGGAACCTTTTGTATGCAACATGGGTACACTTCCACTGAACCACAACTCCATAGACTGTATCTTTGTTAGGTTAACATTTCAGAATTATTGACTGGTGCTTTCTCAATAGATGCTAATTGTTCATGTGTAGCTCTTTCATGGTTCTATTTATTATTCACAAGAATAAAGAGGCTATTAGAACTGAGACAGCTCACAGAGTAGGCACTGCTAACAGCAATAGTGGATTTCAAACATAAGAGAAAGAGAAGAACGGTATCCAAACGTGCATACTGAATAGAAAGTTTGCAGTAATTTAAAAGAAAGACCTACCAATTCACAAATGACAGATTAAAGTTTTGCTTCTAGTTTGCCATAGGGAGGAAAACAAAACCAATGAAACATAATGCCAGCTCATTCACAACTCCAAAAAGTATAAAATAATTTTAAAAATAAACTCCTATTGGTGGTGGGGGCATAGTTATATTCATATGCATATGTCCCACTTCCAAAATCCATGTGAAGACTTCAAGTCCAACAGACTGTGTGGTCAGTTTTCTAATAAAATCTGAGAGTCAAGTAAACTATGTATACATATGAATGCTTCCTGTTAAGCTCCCATGCTGTTATTTTGTGAAGGGGTAAGCAGTAGCAGGTGGAAGGCATGGCAGATGTATTTTCAGTTGTATTTTTACTGCTGTGGAAATGGCCATAAATATTTCGTAACTTTGTATTCCTTTGTATTCCTACCTGCTGATGTTTCCACAATTTCAGAGGTATTTCTGAGACCCATGAAGTCAAATTGATAAAGTCTCCATGATTTCTGATCTGCAGCCTCTACTGAGTTTTTTCTCCATCTGTACATCATTTCTTCTCGAGGATAGCCATCTGTAGATTAAAAGCCATTATCAAACATACAGTATACATTTTGCAACATTTGAATAGATACATTATTTTTAAAAAATCACAATTCTATTTACCTTCATAGAAGAAAAGTTCAGAGAAACAAATACAATGACTTTCCATTATTGATTATTGTTGAAAACCCTAGGTATTTAGTTGTTAAAAGCAATACTACGCAGCTATAAAAAATTTGTTATGTTTGCATGTAAAGTACACTATAGTGTGAGGAGAAACGTTTGCACCAAACCAGGTTCAATCTCATATGATTTTTGAGTTACAACTGAAATTTGCTAACAGTCCAGTATAATTCAAATTTGCTGCCTACTACACACCAGCTGATGTGGCCATTTTTGCTGCTTTTTGATTTTATCAATTTTGGTTCGCCCAAACATCACTATAGCTGATGATATTTTTGGTTGTTTTATGTCATTTGTATGTTATTTTACACCATCTATGTGGTATGTGACACATATGTATTAAAATGTGTTAATTTTAATAGGAAAAATTACAGAAAAATAACAGGTGTTAAAATATAGACTGGGTTATTTCTCACAAAGGAGGAAAAAATCAAATTTGGGAAGAACTGAAGAACTTCTGAAACTTGTCATTATTACTTTGGCCTACCTTATTTACCTATAAATCTCAGTTCTCTGAGGAAAGTTGGAATATGCATGCTACTTTGGTTGTCTGCTTACTTTTTAAAAAATCTTAATTTAGTTTCAATATTGCTATTTGTTTGAGTTTGTTGGGTTTTTCTTTTTTAATTTCAACGAGAAACTCATTTCATGCTGTACTGCCCCAGCCAGGAAAAAGGAAGTACTGCAGGACTCTTTCCCTCTCCCAAGGGATTCTCCCTGCCAAATTCCAGACTAGATACTACTAGCTTTTATGCTGCTGTAAGAGGCAGAAGGGGCTAGAGTTGCCAGCTCTGGGTTGGGAAAGGCTTGGAGATGTTGGAGGGGAGAGTGGAGTCAGGGAGGATGTGTTTGGATATGGGTAGGACCTTAGCAGATTATAATGCCAGAGACATCATTGGAGGAAGAGGAGATAAATAGAAAAATTCCCTCCCTGCCCTGCACTTTCCCCTGTCTGAAATACTATGAGAGAGCACTGTTTTGGACTAGGATCTGGGAGACCCAGATTCAGATCCTGACTATGCCATGGAAGCTTCTTGGGTATCCTTGAGCTACTCATTTTCCAGCTTGGGCGTGCAGTGGTGAAGGTTGCATGCAGAGCTCCTGCATGAATATTTTGATTCTTCTTTCCTTTCTTTCCAGTTTCTGATATATTTTTTGATATATTTATGCTAAAATAGCCACACACTGTGGAAATTTATCAGTCTTCTAAGATAAGAATTGTTTGCAACCCTGTGCTTCTCTTGGGATCCTTGGGCTGTCTGTTTGAGCCAAGTGATTTCTAGAGGCTTTAAATCACCCCTAACTGGCATGTTTTGGAAATTTTGCAACTTAATCTTACTGCATTTTATCTCATTGGGTATCTTCCTAAACTGCTGCCTTTTTTCTTTTTGCTTATTATACAAATAACTGTGAACTCTTTGAGAGTACAAGAACGCATTGAGATCAAAGTCTGAATTTACTTAATTCTTGAAGAGATACTCTATCGGCATGCCTCAAGGGAAGCAGCCAAGAGAAAAGAAGAAGGCCAGCCCTTCACCAGTTAGCAAGCAATCTCTTTGAGGAATTTGTTCATATAATCAGATACAGGTTTGGAACTACACCTTCTGCAAATTTCACGCACTTTAAAAAAGATAACATGATCACACTTATTGCTGAATGCTATAGACTTAAGTGCAAGCTTAGAGAAATTTATTTAATTTATAGGAACTCAAGCTACACTGATCTTCTACAAGATTGCTTCCACATTCAGAGCTTGCTCCATGCCCAGATCAGACAATGCAAGATTGTAGCCATTAACAATTGGGATTCTCTGATTAGGGCAACAACTGAGAAAGACTCTAAGAAATTTTGATCAATCATCCCAGGTGTTTTTTCCTCAGCAGGCAATTTTTCTGCAAATATCCTTAGCAACATATGTGATCAATATTTTACTGACTTTTTTATGCTGTGCCTTTAGATAAATATTCCACTGAGGACCTACAACACAAAAGTTTCCCAGAATGGCTGCCTGTTACTACTCTCAAGACCAGAAGGTTGATTGATCAAACAAAGTGGTGCAAGGCCTGAATTCATTTCCTCCTGAGCTTTATAAGTCCTTCAAAGACTCGTGGGCACCTGTTTTGGCCTCTCTCTTTACCTATATAGATGAAACTGGAATAATTCCTCCTTCATGGACTAGAGCGATAATAATTTGTATCTTTAAGAAAGGAGATGCAACCCAGCCTGCCAATTACAGACCAAAAAGCCTATTAGACATTTCGGGAAAGTTATATGCAAAGCACTTATTAGAGAAACTCTCTTTGTGGATTTCTAAGAACAAAATCATTGGTCCCAAGCAGATAGGCTTCACCTCTGGCAAATCTATGCTTGATCACTGCTTGGTCCTGAATACCTTAATTTCCAAGTATTCTTGTCATAAGTACTCCAAACTTTATGCCACTTTTTTGGACCTTAAAGGGGCCTTGTAAGGAATTCCATAGAAGCAGAAATAAAAGGCTTTTTGGGTGTAAAAGTCCGTTTATTAAGACATCTTAGAAAGCTCACTGATAATGAGTGGCAGGAATGACACTTCTGTAGCTACAGGTTATAAATAACCATTCCAATTCTATCCCCTCTCCTAAGCTTCCTATGGGAACGGAGTCTTCATCTCCCGCCAAGAAGATAAAGTCTTCCGCTCTCGGCGAAGCTGGCTTCCATCAGCCTGGCTGTGGAATGCACTCAAGGTTACTTCACCATCAACACTATTGAATCCTTTTACTCTGCCTCTTTAAAGAAGACCCTCTGGTAAGGTTTGCGGAAAGGCGCGTGGAAAGCAGAAATAAGGGTAAGGCCAATATTTTCGGAATAAACTCCATTGATTATACCCAGAGGAATATCCCACCCAAGAGACTAAATATTGCAAGCGCTTATGACAAAATGAGTCCAGGATAGCCGCCAATTTCGAGTGCTTGCAGGACCATCAATAATAGTCGGTAAAATTCGGTCGCCAGGCATCGGAATGAGCCTCCTTGAGCAAGCTGGAATGGAAGATATAGATGAATAAATGTTACTAAGAGTTTAGGCAACCAATGGCAGTGACACTATTAATCACTTTAGTAATCTGAAAAGGTCCCACGAATCTTTGCCAAGCTCTGGAAAATTTATGCACGGCCTCTAAGATTTTTTTTGTGATAAATACACCTAAGAGCCTACACGCAGAGGGGAAATCCGTGAGCGTTTATCCGCTTGCAGCTTCTTTGGGAGTCCTTAGCTTGTTGTAAGGCTGTCTGGACTGGGCTTCCATCCCTCGCTAGGGATGATGAAATCCATTTCGTTGAAACTCTGAGGGTCCAAAGCTGCCGCTGGGTAGCTGTGGGCAACGAAGCGGGAAGGAGCACCAGACACAATTTCAAAGGGTTTTCTTTGTACTGCTATGAACCGCGATTGTTATATATGCATTCGCAACGGAATAAGCTCACTCAATTGTCTTGCGGTAGTTGGTGTAACAACGTAAATACTGCTCTAGGTTCTGTTCGCTCTCTCCGTCTTCACCGGCTGGCCACTTTGAACATGGTAAGATGGCCGGGCTGCCCCAACAACCCCAAAACGCCTTCCAGAAATTTGAAATGAATTGGGAATAAAGGGTCGAGCACTCACCTTTAACGGGCGGAATGGAGACGGTAAACATGTTGAATGAACAGTCGTACAACTTAGGATGGAGGGGATGGAAGCACATGGAATAAAATGGGCTTGTTTTAGAAAAAATAAGTCCACTACCACCCACAAACCGGGTATATTAAGCAAGGACTTTCGGCAAATCCGGTAATAAACCAAATGGTATTTTATTCCTGGCTACGGAGGCCACCGCGTAAGAGGTTTCTAACAGTCCATGGGCTTTCCCGGATGGTTTTGGCTTCTGCACAAAACCGAAAGCAGCCCTTAATGTATGCCTCCTAATGTCCTTATACATTGCGCCGCCATCGAACTGTCGGCGCCAAATGCAGAGTTTTCAGAAAGCCAAAATGTCCAGCCGAAGGGCATCGCGGGCGTTTCAAGAACCTGCTTATGAGGGAGGCATCGCATCAATATCTCTCCGCAAACTCCATTCTCCAAAACGCGAATTGGGAGTCACCTTCTTCCGCTGGAGGCTCGCAGCCTCGAAGTTCCCGCAGGAAAGGAGAGGATTGTGACTGTGAATCAGTGAAGGATATGATTTGAGGATCGGGTGACAGCCAGCCCCAACTGGGAGGGGAGAGAACAGTGCGCGAATGCGTCTCGTAGCGGCAGCTCCAATTCTCCCGGTAGGCGCGTAGGAGCTGCCAGCTAGTTTATTGGTTTTCCGGGAAAAAAATGGACTGTAAAAGAGAAACGAAAAGAAATCGCCCAACGGGTTGTTTTGGCGGATATCTTGAGGGGTGGAAAGAGCTGCCAGGTTTTTTGTGATCCTCACTCAACCTGGAAGGGGTGTTTAGCCCTCTCCAGCCAGTGGTGGCCAAGTGAGAGCGCTACTTTATGGCCGCGAGTCTCTTTATCCTTACAGTCCAGCTGGAGTCTTGAAGCACCAGAGAATTTCTTTAGACAAATACACACGGAACCAGCCTACCATCTCTTTATTTTTTCTGCAACAGGGCTGCCTAAGTGCTTTCAACCGAGGCATCCACGCGGGAACTACAAACGGGAGATCTTAAATAGGTGCTTTAGGATAGGTTCGTGGTAAACGCAGACTTTAAGAGCTGAAAGGCTGTTTGACACTCCTCGACCAGGAAAGGCCCCGGCTTCATGGATAAAGTGGATCTTACCCCAGTGCTGGCGAGGTCTGTGGGAGAGGGAGAGCCAGTTCAGCTAATTCAGTATAAAGTCACGAGAAATTAGCAAAACCAAGAAAAGATTGATTTTGGCGTTGGTGGGGCAGGCCACTGAGGATCATTAATCTTAGCAGGGATCCATTTCAAGCCTCGGCTAGATCCGTAACCTAAAGAAGCCAATGGAGGTCTTGTGAAAACAGCACTTGGAGAGTTTGGCAAAGAGGAGAATCTGTCGAAAGCAAGCCGCTTCAATACCTCTCGGACCAATCGTTCTTTACGCTCTTCTACGAAGTTTGTGAGTAACCAAAACGCCATCTAAGTATGCTACCTACAACTCCCTTTGTACAATAAATCATGGAGAACTTCGCTGATAAGGGCCATACTCAAATTCTAATTCTAACCCAATGGCATTACTGGCGCATTCAAATCCGTCCAAACTTTGTGCTAAATCGAGTCAAGGTTCATAGCCTTCAGCAATTTGACTCCTGTAGTAAGCCTCTTTAAGTCCAATTTAGTAAAATTTCTGCCGAGCGCATCTAAAAGGCTATCCTTGATCAAAGGCAAAGGATATTTATTGACAGAGAGACCGCATTGAGACCTCGATAATCTGTGCAGCTGTAAAGACTCCATCTTTCTTTTTACAAACAAACGGAGCAGCGCAGGTTTGGTAGCCCGGGCCAGATGAACCCGCCGAGCGAGGTTCTTGTCCAAGAAGGCACGGAGTTCCTCCTCATTGGGACTCATGCGTAGATTCTACCTTTGGGCAGCTGCTCTGGTTGTATAACGATTTTGCAGGTTGCGTCTCTGTGGGTGGCAACTGATCGATTCTGTTCTGAAAACTCTTGGCTAAATCATGATAATGCAGGTGTGGGATGCCAATAGAATCGGCGCAATCACGAAGAAGCCAGGAGGGTGGCCAGGAGAAGCTGGGCTTTCCCCAATTCATGTGTTCACTCGGCAGGAGGGTCAGTGAATTTAAGATCCGGCTCTTTCCAAATGAACTTTGGTTCATGTAATAATAACCATGGCATGCCTAAAACTATGGAGGCTCTATTACTGGCCAAAATAAAATCCATCTCCTTAATGGTCGGCGCGAACGGAGGAGAACCGCCAGGTTTTGAACTGGCCGTCCTTCGGCTCCCGAAGGCCCATTTGGGTGGAATGGTATGGGCTTTAGCCAGGGAATTTATCCAGACCTAGCCCTTCCGCTACCCAAATGCGATAACAGTGATAAGCCAGAATCCATATGGCCGAGGCTATAATGCAGTGTGTTTAGCGGGCTATTGTGAAACGCTTTGACAGTATTAGAGCGCCAGCTTCACCTTTCACCGGCCAGAGTCAGCCACCGGGCGTCCATGGGGGGGCTGAAGAAAGAAAACAGCTGCTTCCCCTCCTGTCGCTTCGATGATCAGCTTTAGGATTTAGCCCGTCGAGCGCCCCCGATCTGGCGCGCGGGTGGCTTGGCGATGGAGTGCGCTGCGATTGAGAGCGGTTGGTTTTGTTTCTTGGGACAGTTGATGCCAGGATGACCTTGGCCCCTCCTCGCGAGTAAAGATACAACCCCAGTCGGGCGCACGGCGCGCTCAGGTGGTTTCGGGTAGGGCGGCTGGCTTGGTTTGGTGCTACAGTGGCGTGGTTTTGGCGTGGGCGGCCTCCGCACGAAGCGATTCCAAACGAGACGCCTACCTGGGACCTCCCAACTGGATCCAATCTGTAAGCAGTACGAGGAACTCCGAATTAAAACAACACCGCTTCTACTTTGTTTAAGCCGCCCGGTACAAGCAGCATCCGAGAAGTATTCGCACTGGCGCGCTCAGCCACCAGAGCAGGTCGAGCAGCCGCCGCGACGTAAATTCACGGGCACCTGCAACGGGCGGCTGCCTTTGCTGGATAGTTTGATGGTGCGATTTTATTCCCGCCTCTGGATTCCTGGAAGCTGGCTTCTTAAGGCTTCTTATGAACATGGCACCAGGCGGCAGCCCTTTTCATCTTGCAACCTAAAAGAGTCAATTTAACCAATCGGCTGCTGCCCCATTCCAGGACTGGAGCCGATGTCCCATTTTTCGCTTCAGACCGGGTATAAATCATCATAGTCTTCCTGGCTGAGGCTGCAAAAATGAAGTGGTGCCGAAGCCGGTCCGACCAAAACGCTGGTATCAAATATAGTAGCCCTGCTCCACGGCTCTGGCGCTTCTTGCTGGGCGGTGGTTGCGCTGGCTGAGCAGGCTGGCAGGGCAGCTGTTGTCGGGGCCGAATCGTGGGCGCCATGCGACATTACGCTTAGTGGTGCGGACTCCAGGTACGTACCCTCTGGCGCTTGGCGGTCAGTAACAGCATAAACTCCAACTTGGGGCTTCCTGGATCTGCTGCCCTTTAGCCCTCTCCAACGCAGCCAGCCCTTCCTGCGGTCAATGCATCCCATGCAGAGCAGCGCTTTTTTTCTCATCTAAACCTGCCAGTTCGTCCTGCTTAAGAGCTTCAGTGAGCTCGCTTTGGCGCGAGAGCCTGAACGCTGCCGCGAAATCCAGTCTGAGTGTTCCAGGACTTTATCAAGCGGGGACCATAGATTCTGGGCAGCTGTTTTGGTTTTGATTTTGCATCGTCCAACTCGGCTGGACTTCTTTGCGCGTTTTCGCCGTCCTCTGGTGCAGGTTTTCGCTGGCCTTTGCTGCGGTAACTGTGCCTGCTCTCCTCCTAGCTGATGCTCACGGGTCCATGCTTTGGGGCATCTCGCAGTCAGCCTCTACTTCTTCATCCCAGGTCTCTGGCGGAGAGGGAAATAGATCCGGCTGGGAGTGCAGGCTTTCTTCGGACTCTTCGCCATCTGGAAGCTTAGACATCGGAGACACCGTGAGCTACCGGTGGCTCCTCGCTGGGCACTCCTGGTGCGGCCGCTGTCTCGGGATCAGGGGGGTCCGACAAGACAGTACGGATAATTCCCTCCCAATCCCAGGTTTAGGTCCCAGTATCCTTCGGACGGGCCTCTAGCAAGCAAAGCCACGGTGGTTCTTTGGGAGCATCACTAAAATACGCAGTCCAGGAATCGCCCAATGGATTCCTGGGTTGCCGCATGAAAGGTGGCTTCAGGCCTGCCTCCTCCATGCGCGACAGGTTGCATCTGAGGCTCTTGTAATCCACACTAAAACGGGTAGAGATCCTCATCCCACAGGCGCTCGGGATCCATAGACAGCTACCCCAAACGGCTCATGGAAGTCCCCATGGTCGCTGCCACGCCCCTCGCTCCAACGGAGTAGCGAAGACTCAAGTGTTGATACGAGGACGTGAAAGAGCCACCATGCGAGGCCTGGCTTCTCCCGGCCGGGCAAGGTTCCTCCAGGATCCAGAAGGGAAAGGTCGGAGCCCTCTTTGGGGGCTACCGTGACCTTCCAGAGTAACATTCCAACCTCTCCATGTCAAGACACCAGAGGTCCACTGCACTAGGAATATAGATGAATTCAAAGATTCCTGCCTACAATGTAAGGAATTCCCATAGGAAGCAGAAATAAAAAGGCTTTTTGGGTGTAAAGAGTCCGTTTATTAGAAGACATCTTAGAAAGCCTCATTTGATACATTGCGTGAGTGGGCAGGAAATTAGACACTTCCCGCCAGAAGCACAGGTTATAACACCATTCACCCCATCCCCCCTCCTGCTTCCCATGGGAACGGAGTCTTCATCTCCCGCGCAAAGATAAAGTCTCCGCCGATGAAGCTGGCCCATCGCCCGGGCTGTGGAATGCACTCAAGGTTACTTCACCATCAACACTATTGAATCCTTTACAGGCCTTCAGTTCCATACCCAGAGGTCTTCTCTGGAGAAAGCTGTGGACTCTGGGAGTTGATGGCAGACTATTTTCTTTAGTTCTATATACAAATACATCTTGCCAAGTTAAATACAATCAACTAGGCCTTCTTACCTCTCCAATACCAACAAAGGGGTGAAACAAGGGGTGTGTTCTTGCACCATCATTATTCAGTCTTTACCTAAATGCTGCTCTTTTAGAACTGGATGCACATTTCTACAGACTTCTAAAATGCCTATCTTACTTTATGCAGATGACACGGTTTTATTGTGCTTTCAAATCAATTTAAAGCGTCTCTTCAAGCATTGTAAAGATTATTGCAATGACAACAACTTAGTCCTAAATTACTCCAAACCTAAATTACTCCAAACCTAAAGACTATAGTCTTTTCAAACTCATGGTACCTCCTTAAATGGCTTCTTAGCAATCACAATCTGGAGCAAGTGAAGACTTTTAAATGCTTAGGCCTTAATTACCATCATAAGGCCACCTGGATACAACATAGGAATAGAGCATCAAGTAAAATCACCAGTAATGCCATCTTTCGCTTTCTTTTTTACAAGGGACATGGATATATCCCGGTGGCTTTAAAGATTTTAATTCAAAAATCTGCCAACAGATTTTCTACGGCGTCGGCATCCCTTTATAGATTCAAGCATGGAGCATTAAAATTGATCGGAATTCAATCTAGGTTTTTATAAAGAATTGTTTGAATCCCTCATTCAGTGCCTCATTCAGTGCCTGTTGTCTTGTGCCTGGAAGCAGGTCAACCCTTGATGGAAACCAGGGCCTGGTGTCTTTCCTTCAAATTCTGGCTGCAAATTTGCTATAGAAATGAGGACCCTAGTTTTATTTCTCAAGCTCTTACCTTTCTTCATTCAATGGACTGCTGGGTTCATCTGAATGGTAAATTACAAGACCTGGATCTGTCTCTGGATTCTCTACTTAAAGCTACTTAAAGCCAATGAGACATTCCATGCAATAAAATGTAGACTTCTCAAACAAGAATCACAGAGATTGATGGCCCAATCAAATAAATGTTGCTTTCCTATTGATCTGGGCATCCTCCCTCTGATTACCATGATGGCCAACTATTTTTATTTACTAACTGACCCTAAACTGTTACTCTAGCTAGGTATAATGTGATTCCTTTTGCCAGAAGATACAGCAAAGAGAATCATCTTGCAATCTTTGCACCCTCAGATTGGAGGAAGCTGTCCATCACGTCCTTCACCATTGCTTTTTTTATAACTATGCAAAAAAATTTTAAGTCCCTCTTGACTGGCTTAGACAGTATTGCAGATTCTGCGAAAACCTTGTGTCTGATAGCAAAGGGCTCTGCAACCTGTGGCTCTCCAGATGTTCGTGGACTACAAATCTCATCAGCCCCTGCCAGCATCTGTGCTAGATAGTAACTCAGCCACAATACTTGAATCTATGGCCAGATTTCTGTGTGTCATTGTCACCACATGTTCTGAATTTTTTGTTAAAGAAAATTTAATTTTTTTAATGGCTGTATTCAATTATTTTAATTTTTTATATTTTAAAAATCCATTGTATGTTGTTTCATAGAATGCCATTAAAGGTTTCGTTTCATTTCATTTTCCCTCAGCCTAGCCTATATCACATCCCATGTGAAGTTTAAACAAAAGGAAATGAGAATGCTTTTGATCCTTGTTGGAGAGGAAAGTTAAAGTATAAATGAATTAAATAAACAAATAAATAAAAACTCTTAGGTCGTGACACTTCTTTTGTTTACTTTAACAGACTCTGGTGTTTTGAACATTACATTGTCTTACCAAACTATGAGAATGCTCAGTGTTCATCTTATCATTTTTTTTGTGAGTGGTGATAGGGAGTTGCTAACTTTACAAAGTAATTCTTTCCTGCAAGCCTAGAGGAACCCCTCCTGCTGCCCCCCCCCCGCAACCCTGTGCAGAACACACAGCTATTATCAGTATTATTTTTCCTAGTCTAATTTTATGACATGTGACCTACTTCATTCTCACCCCTGATATAAAGACCTGCTGTCTGAACTGTATGCCTCTAGAGTTGAACTGCAGATATACTTAGAACTGCATAGTTTACAAGCTGTGCCTGTTTGCTATAGCAGCAATTATTATTGCTACTCTTCTTAACATGATTATTCATTACAACATTCTTATGCACTTGCTTTGCTTAATTAATCCATTTTCTTTTTACCTCAAAGGACCAAATATATCTACAAGACATTAATCTGTGATCTCTTGAAATTATTTATAAGTGTCTTTGGAGTGCTGTGTTAATTTATTTTCAATCAACGTTACAGAGTCATAGTTATCATGGATTTCTTTCAAGTGAATTAAAACTATTTATAGTTCATGGCCTACTGACTGGCATGAAAGCAAAGAGGATAATTTACTGTACTGTCAGATGGATTATAGTAAAGGATTCAGAGCTGAGAGAAAATATTTAATATATCCACATCTTCTGAAAGAGTGAGAGATTTCAGAATTGAAATTTGCACCCCCAGTTTCAATATCAAACTAATACTCCCCCATTTCATAATACTTTCAGTAGAACAGCTGTAGTAAGAACATCTTGTTCTGTTCATAATTTCTGTCCCAAGATGTCACTCAAAGGATTTTGAAAAGATTATAGTGTAGCTCAAAGTTCTCCAACATGGTACCTGTGGCCTATGGTGGTTACCAGTATATTCTGTGCCATCCACTGTACTTTTCAGAAAGTGGGTGGATCCATTGTAAGGCAAGGCTTGTTATTAGCTGCCCTCATTCAAATGAAAGTGTTTTTTTTTGCAGCAGCAGCAGCAACAGCCACCATAGCAACTGGTGAATCAAGAATGGTGAATACCCAGGCTTTCCTTAATCAGTGTATCTGGTGTAGCTAAACTTTCCCCCTCTCACAGCTCAGGATAAGGGTTCCTTCCTTCTGTTGCCCCTGTGGCAGAACCCCAATCCTTATTTCAAAAGGTTCCCATGCCAGCTGACTACCATCTGCCACTGTGTAGACTGTTCCTCATGAGAATCTAGACACTATTATTCCTTTCATTAGTGATTGTTCCAGTGTGCCCTGGACCTCACTTATAGAGCAATTCAGGATATGTACCTGTTCTCTGGGTCCCATTATATTCAATACCCTGGTGGTATTCTCAAGCCTCTTTGACTTCCATCTTTTTAAACATGTGCCAACTTAAAAGAGAAGAAGAAGAGTTTGGATTCATTTCCCCTCTTTCTCTCCTGTAGGAGACTCAAAGGGGCTTACAATCTCCTTTCCCTTCCCCCCTCACAACAAACACCCTGTGAGGTGGGTCGAGCTGAGAACTGTGACTAGCTCAAAGTCACCCAGCTGACGTTTGTGGGAGTGCACAGGCTAATCTGAATTCCCCAGATAAGCCTCCACAGCTAATGCAGCAGAGTGGAGAATCAAACCCGGTTCCTCCAGATTAGAATGCACCTGCTCTTAACCACTACGCCACTGCTGCTCCTACATATACTTACACATACTTACTTACATGTACTTTATTCAGTATACTTATGATTGAACCAAATTTTGTTTGACAATCACACATAATCAGAAAAATTAGGGGATAAAATGTAAGGTAAGAACAAAATTTAGCAACTAACTAATTAATAAAATGACAGTTTGACTTACATAGAAATGTTCAGACACCCTCAGAATTTGACAGGATTTCTCTGTACACATCAACACAGGACCTCCTCTAACATACCCCTACTATCATTCTTCACCTTCATCCACTCTTCATCCTCATACCCTAATACTCCCTCCAACCCTCAACTAATCATATTCTTCATACAAAACATTGCTCCTCCCACATATTAATTGTCTTGGTCTTTCTGATACTTAAGCCACCACTTCTCCTAAACATTAACATTTAAACATTAACAATCCCCATTACATTGTCATATATTCCAGAAAACATTACAGATAGAGGACTCACATTTTATGAAGCAGGAACAACACATAAAGCAATAAGTTCCCTGATATCCCTCTCTCTCTCCCTCCCTCCCTCCCTCCCTCTGTTTGTGTGTGTGTGTGTGTGTGTGTGTGTGTGTGTGTGTGGTCTAATATCAGTGCTTCCAAACAGTTCTAACAGTTCTATGGACAGTGTAATGAACCAGTAAAGTCCAGTCAAAAGCAACTGTAGTCTGTTCTTTATTCAGCTGGCAACCTTTTAATAACATACAGGCAATGCGAGAACTAACTTCCAGAACCCAAGCAGCTGCTTTTACGGGCTTCAGACAAGTTCCCGCCAAAGAGGAAAGTAAAACATAAACAACCCAGGTTCTCACACTGAAACTCACACAGACAGTTTCACACAGGCAAGCAGACAGCAACTGATAACTATTCTGGGCACCCTGCCAGGAATTACAGCAGGCTTTCCATCAAGGTTGCATTGCAACCTTACAGACAGCCCCTATACCCACAAGCAGCCCTGGGTCAGGAATCATCCCCTGTGATTTCTCAGACTGTGATTAATAAATGACCAACTGCACATGCCCAGAGAGAAGTTGGGATGACAAAGTGAATAAAGAGTCATGACCAAAATCACTGTTCTGTTTCCTTAACCCCTGATAAATTTTACTAGCTGTTTTGTGCTTAGGTGATGCTTGAGAGGGATAGTTTGTTGCAACATCTTGTAGCACCTTATGCACTGTGAAATAAGTATTCGTGGGTCCCAGGTCACATCATTAGATGCATGGTGATTCCCTAAGGTGCCATGTACTTGTAGTTGTGGATATGTCATTGCAGGAGAAGGATGAAGAGAGAATGATTCCTCCAGAGACTTCTCAGAACAAAGCTAGCTTGAACTGTCTTTGACTTCCTAGAACTTCTCTTTCCACTCCCTCTCCTCCTGCTCTTGTTTGGCATTTGAAAGCTGGTAGTTGCTTCACCTACTCTGTCAGTTGGGTTCACACAGAGGCAGCAGACAAAGATGCTCTCTGACCCTCCCTTTTTAGCTATCTCAAGGATCTTCAGCTGCCAACAGAGGTGCATAAATTGTGCCTGTGTACCAAAAGAAAAAAAATCAAGGCATGACAGACATTAAGCGCTGGGGAAAAAGAACATCTTTGGGGAGGGGAAAACAAAATGGAAAATCATGTTACTCAAGCAAAGGAGAAAGAGGGGATTTGGAGAAGGAAATCTGGATGGAATGCAAACAGAAACCTTAATGTAGCTACTCAGAATGTGGTTCTGAAGTGCTGGCATCTTCTCACTCCTCTGGGGTTTTCTTGCAATTTACTATTACCATACATAATAAGCCTAGCAGTATTCATTGGCTGTGAATCTTCCTACTGGGAATTATCCCATCTCTGTCCATAATGACTCGGTACTATTCAGTCCATAAACAATTATCGCAAGTACATAACCACCAAATATAAAGGAACAAGACAGTTTCCACAGAAAAGGTTAATTATTCTGGTAAGTAATGTTCATATTATTTAAGGTGTGAATCCATGATGTGTACTTAAAGCATCATTCAGCTTCAGTCACAATCAAAAGAGGACGGTGAGCTCTTGCCAACATCTAAAAGCTTGCTGGGGGCATATCCTGCCTAAAGATTTTATATTTTTATTAACAATTTTTGCTAGTTTGCTGATAAATGATAGTTGTCTCAAATATTTCAGAGTAATGTTGCTGTTTGGAAGGTGGGTGGTCAGTCAAAATGTTAATGGAGTGAATTTCTTTCAGTGTATTCTGTCATGTTTTTTTATCTGTTTGATCAACAACAAACTCAGACCTAATTTGAAGGTGCACTCTTACATGACAGTTGCAAAAAAGATCCTCGGTAGCAGCAGTCTGTGTGGGAGCTATAAAGAGGATATCTGTTTATGATGTAGATATGAAGATTCTCTGTGTCAGTGCTGCATATCCATACTGTCCATCTTTTCAAGGAATCTTTACTGGTAATAAAACTTTTTCTTTCATGCTGCATGTTTATTATCTATAACCCACCATTCTCACTAATGGTAAGCAAGACAGTTCAATATCAGTCATTAATTTTGCCCCCCTGGCACCTATACCATCAGCCCAGAACAGGAGGGCTGTGAAGTGATCCAACATTCTTGTTTCAGGTTGAGCCCAGAACAAAGCACTGCTGTTGGGGAATATGGGATACATTGTAATATTTTGACTTAAATCCCCATTTCTCACCATGGGCTTTTTCATATTCTCAGTTCTGGCCCTGGTATTTTTCAAAATTTTTGTAAATGATCTGGATGAGGGTGAGGAGGGACTCATGTATCTCATTCCCCTAGAATTCTTCTCATTATCTTTAATAGCAAATCTGATGGTCATGTTCTTTTGCAGGGCAGCAAAATTAGGGCAACTCATGGACATGGTACAGTTTCTCTACACACAGGCAACTCCAGGAATGTAGAAAAATATCACTTCCTAAATTTAAAGAAATGGTTCAAGAGGACTGAGTTCATGATTACTTTCCAGAAGGCAATGAATAGTGAGGGCACTAGAGGATTAGTTAATTTATCTACAGATACAAAAGCATTGCTTCAAGAGTATTTGGTAGTAGTGTCCAGCCAGTAATGCCCTTGGCATTGTTTGAAAGTGAGGATGCAAATACAATGCTGAGATTTTGAACTGATATATTAACTAAATAAGGGATTCTACAATGATTGGGTTTAAATAATTCAAGCCATAATGAGAATTCAGATTGCAAAATTGATGATCTGTCTAGCACGATATCAGAATTAACGACACAATCTCTAAGACAAGAGGTTGAACTGCATTGGAGATAGCTAGTTATGCCCCACTACTACCCTGGGATTTGGAGTTGGTGCTTCTGTCTTTTAAAAAGAAGAAATCTAATTCTTGAAATATTGAAATTAAAGTTAGTAATATACAATCAGATAGTTGTTGCCACTGAATTCAATGGGAAACATGTTACCATGTGTAATTACTTTCCTTCCCACCTAATTTGGATGAATTCTTACACAATGTGCTCAAGACAGTATCTTCCCTCAGACTTAACTTTGGTCATAGCAGTTGGTCGTGACCTCAGCATGAAGCTTTAGGCAGCCAACTGCTCCCATTGGTGCTCCAACAACAAGAGGATTGGCATTGTCAGATCAAGCAATGCTTTGCTCCTATATATCTCCAAGTGGACCCTTTTCAGAGCTGCTATCAGATGTGGGAGGTCAGGGAAGGCAGGTGCATGATCAAAAATGGCTGATATAAGGGGTCAAATGGCAATCCTGGGTCTTTTTCAGACTATGGAGGAGAGACTTGGGAAGAAAGGAGAAATAAAAGGTATGGTTAACCTCCTCCCCACTCTGCATCTAAGATCTTGCCTGCGTTAGGTTTGGCTGGATTCAGAGGTGGACATAAAGGACCAAGTAATCATGGACATCTGAATACCCACACTCCAAATTGTAAGAGGATAGTATTAAGCATCTCTGCATCACCAGATTGTAAAATGATAGGAGAAAGTGTCCCCATTTCAGAGGGAATTAAGAAATTTCCCTTCCCAAACAAGTACATGAAACATGGTGAAATAGACATGCAGGGGCGTAATGCCCATTGGGCAAGGTGGGCAGCTGCCCAGGGCATCACCTTCTGGGGAGCATCAAAATGCAGGGTTCGTTTTTGGGTATTTTTAGTGGTTTTCCATTTTTGGCCTGCAGGGGGTGCAGTTTTTAGCCTAGTGGCACCAAATTTTCAGCGTAACATCAGGAGACTGTCCTTATGCTGCCCCCCAAGTTTGGTGAGGTTTGGTTCGAGGAGTCCAAAGTTATGGACTCCCAAAGGGGGTGCCCCATCCCCCATTGTTTCCAATGGGAGCTAATAGGAGATGGGGGCTACAGTTTTGAGGGTCCATAACTTTGGCCCCCCTGAACCAAACTGCACCAAACCTGGGGGGTATCATTAGGGAAGTCTTCTGATGAGACCCTGAAAGTTTTGAGACTGTGCCTTCAGAAATGTTCCCCCCAGCCTGCAACCCCCATGGACAGCAATACAGAAAACTCAATGCAGAACAAAGATTCTTGGGCAAATTTCTAGGATGTTCCTGCAGGGGGTGCATTTTTGGATGTATTGGCACCAACATTTCAGGGTATCATCTGGAGATGATGGCACCCCCAAGTTTGGTGCAGTTTGGTTTAGAGGGGTCCAAAGTTATGGACCCTCAAAGGGTAGCCCCCATCTCCTTAGCAAAGAATGGGGGATGGGGCACCCCCTTTGAGGGTCCATAACTTTTGATCCCCTAAACCAAACTGTACCAAATTTGGAGGATACCATAAGGACAGTCTCCTGATGATATGCTGAAATTTTGGTGCTGATATATCTAAAAATGAACCCCCTGAAGGCACCAATGTCCTGGTGCAAAACAAATTTGGTCGTGGTGGAGTGGCCGGCCATGGTGGGGCATCCAACTCAGGTTTTGCCCAGGGCTACAGTTTGCCCAGGGCTGCCTTGTTACCCCCTGTAGACATGTGAGTTCTTCCTTCGTAAAATGAGTTTTTGTCTTGTATGCAAACAGATCATGTTGGAGTAGAGAACTAAACTCTGAACTGCCTACTCAGTGATCCTATACTTTACTTGTTGTACTACAATATTTTCCTTATTTTTCTCTAGACCTGGCTGCAACACCAAAAGAACAGAAAATGCAACACCAAAGCAAAAAAACCACAGGAAATTCCACATCAGTACAAGCAACCAGTAGCTATGACCCTGCTACAGAAGTGTGGCAGGGGCTGATGGGAATTGTAGTCCATAACATCTGGAGTGCCAAAGGTTCGCCACCACTGGTCTACAGTGACTGGCAGCAGCCAGTTGGTGTAGCACCAATGGGGCAGGAGAGGGCGCCCTGCCTTGGGCACATACCATTGGGGTCACATGGAAAATTGTCCCCCACACCTCTCCCCCTTTCCCTGCCCCCGTGGTGCCCCCCACTTACCTTAGTTCTTCTCTCCTGCCCCTTAGTTTCTCTCCAGCAGCCTGCTCCTGGGAAGTGTAGTTCCCACCAGGCTGCAGGAGAGAGGAACTAAGGGGCAGGAGAGAGGAACTAAGGGAAGTGGGGGGGGTGCACAGGGTGGGGTGCCATGAGGGGGGTGAGGGGGTGGGGGCCATTTGGACCCAGGTGCCATTTTGCCCCCCTATGCCTCTGGCAGCAGCTCTCTAGCATCTCAGCTGGAGGTCTTTCGCATCATCTACTACATCACTAAGCTTGCTACAAAATGAAATAGATTTCAATGACTCTATTCAACTACCCAGTTCCAGACTTCGAGGTCGACTGAAGTGAGCATGTGTTTGTGCCTGCATGCCCTCAGAGTGTGTCTTGGGTAGTCATGGAGAAATGCTCTTCCCAAATTAAACAAGTCAGAAGAAAGAAGAAGCAGTTTCCCAATTTGATTGGCCATCTCCCCCCCAACTCCTCCCCACCCCAAAATTGCATGCTGAGAATATGCAACTGCACCAGAACTGCTCTTCATCTTGTCAGAGGTAAAAGGAATGCAATAGAATAGGGACCAGGAGTCAAACAGAAACCAGCAAAACCCACAGGAATGCCACAAATAACAAAGGTAATGAAGATACATTTCTGCCTAACATTCTTTTATGCAGGGGCGGGAAATGGGAAATTAAGAGCCAATTATTAATGGCGTCTTCAGAACCAAAGGTTCAATCTATGAGGCTGTGATGGTTGCAAGACTGCAAGAGGAAGATTCGGGTGCACACAGAACCCCCTCACTCTCACTTTCTGAAGTTTTCCTATCTTGTGAAAATGAAGGTATCTTTGTTTGCATTGTGGCCTGGGTTTTGCTGGGCACCTGTGTGTTGGACTGGCTTGTGGCTTTGTGATGATGGCAAAAGTGTCCCTACAACTTCAACTATCTTGCATTGTGTGGTTGGACATGAGTTCTGTTAAGGTTGTGCTGCCAGATTTTGTGTGTCAGATGGGCTTGTAGCTTCATCTGGGCTGACAAAAGTGCCCCCTGTTTTGATTTTCTTGTGTTTCTGTGCTTTCAGTATTGTTTTGGCATTGGATCTTTTATGATTTGGTTCCAGTGGATTGGCCTTCATTGTTGTTCTGTTGGGCTTGTGTTGATTCTTAAGGTGCAAGGCATTGCCAACATTGTGGTTGCCAACAGGCATGCCTCTTTGCTTTTCCCCCATTGGAAACTATAAGTGGATGAGGGTCCGGTTAACCAGTGTGCTCCAATTGCATTCAAAGGGAGATCTTTGGGGGACTCTGGAGATTCATTTTTAAAATAGAGGCACTAAATGTTCAGGTCAGCTGCTGGTGAGCAGCTGAAGAAACACAAAGTTTGTTGAAGTTTGGGTGGGGGTCCAATTCCCTGGGCACTCAATATTCCTCCATTTGAATTGGTCCCTGCATTCAGAGTCTTCTAAGGAGGGTCCTCAGTGTCTGCGCTGCAAATTTGGTGCCTTTGCCTTGAAAAATGGCCCCTGAGACTCCCACACAATTATCCAAATGAATGCAATTGGAGCAAAACAATTGCTGGGGGGGTTCCAGGAAAAAATTGCTGAGGGGTTTCCAGAAAAAAAAAGCAAAAAAACCCTATTTACTGGTATAGGTATTTGGCTTTTGAGGGTAGGAGACTTTGCTGAAAATTTTCTGCTCCAATATACCTGAATCCAAAAAATACCAATAAAAATTTGAAGCACAGCCCTGCGGTAGAACTGTTTTAAGTACCTAAATAAATATTAATCCAAACTATAAAAATACCTTATTATTTGATGTTCCATGATAATCTGAATTGAAAAAAATTGTGAGGATTGGTAATATTAGAGGTTACTCAGGTCTGCCCATTAGTTGGGCATCTAACTGTCTTGTAGCTCAAGGAGATCAGAATTGATTGAAGATTCTATGATAATTTATTTGGGATAGAACATTTAAAATTAAAAATGTACTTCCCGCTGAAACCTGTGAAAACATATGTGATATCCTACAGATGATAAGTATGTGTTTTTATAATAATTTTAATTATTCTGATATCTGCTGCATTACTGTCCAATTTTTAAAATGTTACCAGCCTTGAGTCCTGAGATGCTAAGGAGAAAAGTGGAAATATAAATAATACAAAAAAAACTCTTTATCACTAAAATGAAATTTTTTAGAGATAAAGGGAACCAAAAAACCCTGTAACTGCTCTATTCTGTTCATTTACCTCTTTATATAATTAACAGAAATTATGTTTTCTTTCTCGCCTCTTATAACTTTTGAGACACTCTTGAAATTTGAAATCTATAAACTTCTGATAGATGAGTTTGCATCAAGATACTTTACAGGTGTAGCCTTTGTATAATTCGGAACACTGTCTTCAAAGTCAGATAAAGTCAATTCCTCACGATATGGGGTGGCAAATATAACCTTGGCACCTTCTGTTTAATTTTCTTCTCATCAAAAGTTGCTTAGCAAATTAGTTGATATCCTTTCTTTGGTACATGTTTTATTCTATGAGTAAAAAAAAAAACACAAAAAAAGGATTGTATAGATGGCATTATTTGGTTGCAGAAATACCAGGGCAACTAATGAAGTTCACAGAGTCATATCTTAAAATATAATAATGTTACTGCATAATAATTCTCCAAATATTTCTGAGTTAGAAAGGTCACAGTAACCTTAAATTCTAATAGCAGTGCAAGTGCTGGTAAATGTAAATGACAGCTTTTGTGCCCTTTCACAGTTTCCCTCCGAGATTAACCTGCTGCAGATAGGTGCCCAATTTTAAAGGAAAGATACATATTTATTTTTCCACTTTGCTTCCTTTTCATTACTGTAGAAATTGAGGTCATGAATTCAGTACACCTATCTTATTCCTTCAATATACTTCAATCAATACATTTAAAGAACAATTTCCATTCTTTGAAGTTGCACTGAAACATTTTTTGTGGACCTTAAACCTTTTATAGTGAAATATAGGACTTGTTTTAAAAGGGGCTTGGACATATTTATGGAGGAGAAGTCGATTTATGGCTACCAATCTTGATCCTCCTTGATCTGAGATTGCAAATGCCTTAACAGACCAGGTGATCAGGAGCAACAGCCGCAGAAGGCCATTGCGTTCACATCCTACATGTGAGCTCCCAAAGGCACCAGGTGGGCCACTGCGAGTAGCAGAGAGCTGGACTAGATGGACTTTGGTCTGATCCAGCTGGCTTGTTCTTATGTTCTTATGTTCTTATGACTGCCTCTGACAATACTCTTATGAAAGCATAATTCCTTGACTTTCTCTTCAAAATTAGAAAGAGCCTCATCTACACGTGCAGCAGAATGATCAGTGAGAGTGCTAAGTCAGAATTTTAATGATTCCCCTGGAAAAACTCTATAAATAATAAAAAAACCCAACACAAACAGCATGTTGCTACTTTTCCAGTTACAGGGATTACTAATGTAGAAGAATGCTGAACAACACAATTCCTTGTCTATATTCTGAAGTAGCAAAGTCCATGTTAACACTTCAGTCAATTTTTAAAATTTAACAAATCAACTGTTGAATATAGTTATATTCATATACTTTGGTAAAAATAGCTATAATAGGTTCTCTGAATTCTTAGTTTTCTTTTTTTTTTAAAAGAAGAAGGTAATTCTAGCCCCTTTGCTTTAAGAGTATAGGAGAAAAGGCATATCTTTGCAATGGAAGGGACTACAGAATTACTTTTTAAAATAAAAGCTGAAACACCATCTGACAAATTAATAAAACTTTTCTACATGTTTTCCTAAATGTAGTGAGTGAAGGTGTTATTTATACCCTCTCCAACAGGCCATTCTAAAGGAAAAATATGTAGCCAGTTCTAAAGAAGGGTATTTGAAGAATATGCTGGCATGTGGGAATATAGTGGGAGATGCAGTTTGATATTTTATTATTGATGGTAGTCATTTAAATTTATTCCATGTTTCTATTTTATCCACTTTTAGTCAAGACAGTCATTCCAATTAAAAACATGTGTCTCTTTCTCTAGGGGGAAATATCACTCTGACCAGCAACTGTGTATTTAAAGGTTCCCTAAAAGCCTGGATTTGGGATTTGCCCATTCAGCCCAGAGCCTGAAAATAATAATGTAGACGAAACCTGTTATATATTAAATCAAGAAACTAAAAATTCTCAAAACTAAACAGCTGAAAAGTCAGTGACTTTTTTTAAAGGATCAAATAGAAACAATCAAGGATTTCATTTTGGGATGTAGAATTCAGTGAACATTGCTTGAAACAAAATTCCATTGCAACCAATAAAGCTGAAACATTTGATTGTGCACTTGAGTTCCACTAATTCAGTGGTATCATAAGCAGTTTCAACAGATGCTCATATTTTATTATTTTGTGTACGTTGTCAAGCCAACAACATTTCTTTGAGAATCTTGCAGACTCTACAAAATGCAACATACTGATATTGTTGGCTTTTCTAAATAGGCAAACATACACATTCTGGCATGCTGATTAAAAATGACTAGAGTAGTTAGAAAGACCTGGGTTATTTAGGAAAGGAGATGGCAAGCACAGTTTTGAGGGAGTACAGTTGCTGACAACTGTTAGTAAATGAATGATGCTCATTAGCTTTAAACCTGTACCAGAATTGCCCAGCTTTAGCAGTCCTTAAGACTTCAGTGTCTTAATGCAAAGCATGCAGGCATAAAGAATGAATTCCAAAACCAGCCCACTTTGCTTTTGGTAATTAAGCAGATATTTCAATAAAAGTTTTCAATGTCTTTAAAAAAATTAGTTGGCTTGTAAGTTATTTTTTGGAAGCAGCTGATGTGTCAGGCAGTAAGAATATTTCCTTCAGGAGCTTGCTAATGATCTCTTGGAAAGGGGTTCTCAATCGCCTACACCACCAACCTCCACCTTTTGTTTGAAAAGTTATCTGGCCTCATAACTATGCAAATGAGGGCAGATCTTACAACTGCTGTGATTTAATTATGGTAGCTTAGATACCAAGGTAGGTGCTACAGAAATATCATCCATTCTGTGACAGATAAATTAGCCCCCTTTTCTTCTCTTTATAATTTGAAACCTTCTCCCTCAAGGGCTTAAATCTACAAGTAATTCATTAAAGAACAAGAAAGTGGTGGAGAGCTGTTTACATTTTAACTGGCAGGAAGGTCAAAGATAAGGGTATTGTGGGTAAATCTTATAAAGTCCCATCAAAAGGAACAGAGGTTGGCAACAGAGATTACTAGACTGCAACCTATGTAAACAATATAGGATGTTTGGTACATTATAGTTAAAGAAGAAAAGCTTATGTACTGACTGTACCTTTCTTCTGTTGCTGCTCCCTATCACTAGAGATGTGTCAAGAATTTTGGTTTGCCACTTTTCTGCCATTGTATGGCTTTAATATACAATCTGTACAATATTTGTATGTATATATACAGTATTTGTACGTGTCATATGCATGCTGACTTACTGATAGGAACATAATGTTAACTTGTGCACACTGTATTCAAAACTCTGATACAAAGAAACAGAAATCTACATGAAAATAAAGAATTACACATTTGATTTGCAGGAGGCAGCTGTGAAATCGAAATAGGTATGTTCAGGATAAAGCAGCTAGAAATGAATATTGAAAATCACACCACTGTATGACTTTACCTGCAGGCTAGGAATGAGTTGATCAAGCTATTTTTATTCTTTTTGATTTCAATTTTTGTGATTGCCATCAGTTCAACTTACGTTTGCTGCTTGTAGACTGTTCATAACCATTTATATGTTACATGCCATTTATATGTCACTAGCGGGCCCGGCCACGCGTTGCTGTGGCTGAGTCTGGTGAAGTGGAAAAGAAAGAAAAGGGGAAGTAAACGGTTCGAACATGTGTCATTGCACAATGCTTGCAAGGGAAGGGAAGGGCAAGGGGCCCCTTGCTCCCCTCCCTCTCTCATGTTCCCTTGCATGGCAACTCGGCTGGTCCCTCCCTCACGTTCCCCTTGCTCTGCTAGGGTGGGTAAACCATGTGCAGGTGGCTAGTCCTGTCCCTTTCACTCCCTTCCCTTGCAGGTGAATTATCTAGCGTAAAACATGCTGGAAGGCATGAGCTATGTTGTGTTCAAATTTCAGAGCATTTGGTCCAGCAAACCCCCGGACCCTCCCTCACCTTCCCCTTCCTCCGCTAGGGAGGGTGGGTCATGTCCAGATGGTGGGCCCCATTCCTTTCACTCCATAAGGCAGTGGTTTTCAAGGAAGGCATGGTTGGTTCCCTTATACCAGAGGGTGTTGTTTTGTCGGCCAGCAGATGGCGCTGTTGTGGAACAGAACTGTGGTTCCAACTGTCACAGGTGTGGCATGAACACAATAACATGCACAGTTGTGACATGTACACAACAGGAGGTGTGGAAACAGTATGGAAACCTGGCCGCACGCGAATGCGACGTTGTGTGAAAATTTCAAAGCAATCGGTCCAGTAGTTTGGGAGATTACCTGTCAGCAGAAAAATGCACGGATAGATTTTTATATATATAGATTGACAAAAATAATGTTGAAACTGTGTTGACTTTAAATATACAGTCTAGTTTGTTCCTTGCTCTCTACTTGATCCTGAGCTTTGGACCAGATGCTTATCCTGTGCCTTGAGTCCCTGGTTGGTGTAACGACCCAAAGGACCCCCAGAATATTATTTATATATATTTCTGCTTCAAAAATCATATTGGCAGAAGTCAGTTGTCATACACTTCTCTATGCAGGTAGCAGCATGTCCAAAGGTCACAGGTCTGCTTTACAAAATCTAATCAAGAGGATGAGTTACTCCTGCATAACCTGGAGGTCTCATTTTGTTTGTGGGCATGAGCTTGATTACCTCACCTTGAAAAGATACTGTTAAAGACAAAGAATATGGAAAGCCACCTCAGTATCAGATTCTGCATTTCCCTATCTCTTCTGGAAACCAAGTTAGCAACAAAGGGTTGCTTCTCTGCATCTCCTCTACCTTTGTCATGACTCTCCTAAAAACCACTCACCTTATCCTGATCTAAATGTCTCAGCTAAATCTGAATATCCTGGGCAGTGACTCTCAAGAGTTAATCTGCATGGAAGCCTTTCAGCGTTTCCTCGTTTAGCTTAACAAAGCAATTTTTGGTCTTCATTGTCCCGGGTTTAGTATATGCAGATGAGCTGATCAATTACCCTTACAATTCTTAAACCCAGCACAGATGTGAAACTTAGTGTGATTGGTTCCTTTCCCACCAAGGAACGACTCCACCTTATAAAAGTTTCTAGCCTACCTGAGTATTTCGCTCATTGGCACATGTTCTTGTTGGTGTTGAGACATGAATTCATCCTTCATTACTGTGCTGGCATGGAATCCTCCTGCCTTCTACTTCTACTCTTCTACAATCAAGTAGGGTAACGTATTACCCCACAACAACCCCCATTCCCTTCTCTATCATCCAATCTATCTTTCAAACCTGCTTATATCCTAGGAAACTTGAATGTATGTGCCCTTATGTCTTACTGTGTGTTTGTATTTTTGAACAAATTTATATAAAACATTTAAATTCAATTTGGACTCTTGCTTCTCTGTGGAATATTCATTGCCAGAATTCCTTCCCCGTATTATACAGTCTAAAATATCTCCTCTTGGCCCCTCTCCTGATCTGCCAATGTGAGTGTTCATTCCCCTTTGCTCCTTTTAAAACTATATGTGTGCTGTTACACTTTTAGCAGCTGGTGGAGAATCCCTTTTATAAAACCCTAGCCCCTGTTAAGGCCGTAACATTGGTTTTGCTAACTGGAAACCTTATCTTGGACATTGGCCCTTTTCGCAACGGCCAAATTTGGCGCCCTGGGGATGGCAAAAACGCCGTCCCCAGGGAGCCGTTCACACAGGGGGTGCAGCTGCTTCGCAGCTGCGCCGCCTGAGCAGTGTGAAGCCACCATTTTCCGACCTTGCTTCCCCAGCGAGGTTTTCGGAAAATGGCAGCTTCGAGCCGCTGCCATGCACCCTCCCTTCCCCCTTGTCACTGTCCACCTACCGTGTCTGTGGCCGTTCAGCGTGTCACCGAGGCCTGGGGACACTCCACCCCTGCCCTGCGACGCCGGCGACGCGGTTGGACGCGCTACAGACACAGCAGCAGGCCTTCCACTGGCTGCGATAGCGCTCCACGGTGCCATCTTCCTCGTTAGCCTTCTGGGACCGCTCGCGACGACCGGGTCCCAGGCTGGGTCGGTGTCATATACGCTGACCCAACCCCAATCGTGGCCATGCGGAAACGGCTTGTGACTCCTGAAATAACTCAGCCTTTGGGGTAAATGGAAAAGACTTATCTAAAGCAACCCATGATCAAGCAGTAAAAGCATTCAAGGCAGCTAAAGATCCTATTGTAGTACAGGTCCTTAGGAGAGCACCACATATGAAAATCTTCTGTCCCACTCATGAATGCCTCCTGGTTGATATGGGCACTCAGACAGATATCACCATTGAACACATCATGGCTCTAAGCAAGATGGACTCATCTATTCAGCCAGTTACAGTACTGGGTCCACATCTCTTACCTGAAGAGCATTCATCAGGGCATGAATACTATGACCGAAATGATTACATGGGAGACATTAATCAAAAAATGGACAAAGAAGAGCTAGAATTAGAAGTGGGTTTGCATTGAGTGAACAGCCAGAATAAGTTTGGGCTTCCTGTGTGCTACAGAACTGATTATGAAGTTGATATTGGCATTTATATCAGTGAGACTGATCCCAGCAGTATTGCTGCAAAAGATGGCCACATCTGAGAAGGTGATTGTATCATTCAAATTAATGGCAAAGAGATACAGAATTGAGAGGAAGCTGTGGCACTTCTTACCAGTGAGGAGAGCAGGAATGTCTCCTTGCTCATAGCAAGGCCAGAAATTCTCCAGCTGGATGAAGGATGGATGGACAATAACAGAAATGATTTTCTGGATGACTTGCACATGGATATGCTGGAGGATCAGCATCACCAGGCAATGCAGTTTACTGCCAACATAGTTCAGCAGAAGAAAAATGAAGAGGGCGGAGGCACCACAGAAAATGCAACTATTTTTATCAAACCAGCATGAGAAAGAGTGTAGGTCTTACTGACAAAAGCACCCGAAATGATGAAAGATCTAAGCAAGAAAAAAATGCAAGTGATCACACCACTTTCTCCAACACCTTGGGAAGCCAAAAGAAACTCACATGACATGCAGTTTAGGAATGAGTCATTCAGACTTCCTGGGCATCCCGGTGGATGAGTGTGAGAGGTTTCATGAACTGCTGGAGCTCCAATGCCACCAGCACATATGATCTGTAGCACCCCAGACATAAGTAAAAGCAACCAAGAAAGTGTGGATAGGGAGCTGGAGATGCTGAATATTGAACTGGTGTCCGTCAACATCATGAGAGCTCACAAGATGCAGCAGTGGAAAGAGCAATACTGAGAGCCATGGATGCTGCATAACAGTGGCTTCCGCAACTACAACACAAGCATTGAGGTTTGCTGGCACAAGCTGTCAGGTATCACAGAGCTCCTGGGAAAGTTAAGACAAGGATAGCTCCAGTGCTTACAACACAGGAAATAGCTGCTGAAGCATACCTCTCACATTGGAATAATTCCTTATGCAGGGCTACAGAAGGGCTTGATCTTCAAGTCAGTGAAGGGGCAGAAGCACAGGGCAGTTCTCAGAAAAACTTGCTGACATCTCCAGACAGTCAAGAATCCAGAGAGGCTAAGCCATACCCATAAGGTGCAGAGCCCAGCAAGCAACTGGAAAGCAAAGAGAGGAAAGCCACTGATGGAAGTAAAAGTCCAACTCAGCCCCTCCCCCAACCAGGTAGCTCCTCATACCAGCACTCCCCATATAAACATGCCTATATCCCTGCCCCATGCCCAACACTACCTGAACTATATGCAGTTGATACAACAGAAATCAGCAGTGGAATCTGTGCATAGCCAAATGAGCTTAGTGAGCATGTGCAAAGACTTGAACTCTTCCAACCAGAGTGAACCCAGGATGGAATGGAAAGTCAAGGTGAGGAGTGACGGCACCCGCTATATATCACCAAGAGACCTGTGAGGGACAGACTACTCAACAGGCAATAAAGATTAAGGAAGAGCGCAGTGGCAGAACCACATGATGATGCCATAAGTGAAGGCATCAGTGTCAGTACTGGAGTAAGGAGGAATGAAAGCAAGATCTGGTAAAGGCGAAAGAGAAGCGGAGAAGGCGCAAATTCATGATGCAGAGCTGCCTAATGGAGCAGCAAGGGGCTGAGCAGAAGAAGGAGGAGAACATCATCGAACTGAGCCACAAAAAAAATGAAGAAAAGAAATAAAAAGATATTTGACAATTGGATGGCCATTCAAGAACTCTTAGTGCATGGCACAAAGTCTACCAACGGCACAAAAGTTTACAACTCCTTCCTGTCCGTGACAACAGTATTATTCTCCTGTGCCAAAGTTTTGTATACAAAAGCCTACTATTGCTGTAGAGATTTCTGCCTCATTAAATGTGGCAACACTGGTTGATTTTGTATATAAAGACACACATCAAGTTTATAATTCAAAGATGAACTGTGGGTGCAACCCTCCTCAGAAGGGAGGAGAAACAGACACCCACTCAACATCTTTAATGTCAATATTGAACAGGCAGAGCTTGTTGGAATACCAATAGTACTTTTTTGTAACTTGTTATCCTTTTACATAAAATGTTTTAAATATCAGGAAAAACATATTAATCATAATTACACAGGTAATTTTAAACCTATATTCATATTTAATTTTAAAAGGTTACCCATGCAGACTTTAAATATATTGAAAATGTGATAATTCCATATATCCAAACTTCAGGCATCCCTCTTGCTCCTGGTTGTTGACGTATATAAATAACTGATTTAAAAAATTCCTCTTAATTAACCCCCCCCAAAAAACCTCTCCCCTCGAATTTCACAACATTACCATTCTCTGCTATCTCCTTTTGATTAAAATCATATTGCTGAGGGCAAAGCCTCTGTCTTTGACTTTGTTTGACGTACTGTATTTCAAACTACCTCTGAACTTTCTATGCTTTGAAAACACTGTGGGGTTACTATAAGTCAGGTGTGACTCAACAGCAAAAGAAAAAAATAGACATTCTGGAAACTAAAACAGTAACAAACACAAGGTTAATCCTGCACACACCCACAGATGAACTGTCCTTTTAACCTCCCAGGAAAATTCCTGGTGGGCTACTGTCCTGGAGAGTACTGGCAGCCAGCATAAATGTGCTAGTATCACAGGTTGGCTTCTGATTGAGATCTTAAGATAAACTTAAACATAGTCTATCATAATTCCTTGCATACAATTGCTTATTAAACATCTTTAGCTGAGATGCAATTTCAATTATGTCAATTTCAATGGTACAATTTAAATTGTCTAGTTTAGAAGATGAAGTAGGTTTTTCCCCATATTTATAGAGAACAATAGCTATTGTTTAACATAGCTGTTCTGCTCCTCTTGACTTTCTGTTCATTTCCATTAGAAATTGTTAGCTAATTAATAGTAAATTGGCAACAGCAATCAGTGTATGACAACTCAAACAGAAGGGAAAGCAAATATGGCCTTGATGAAGTGGAAATGAAAAGCAGCATTATTCAGTAAATGCTACATAAGATGTATGTGTGTGTGTAAAGTGCTGTCAAGTTGCAGCCAACTTAAGGCAATCCAGGAAGGTTTTCAAGGCAAGAGACCTAACAGAGATGGTTTGCCATTGCCTTTCTCTGCCTAACAACCCTGACATTCCCTGATGATTTTCCATTAAAATACAAGGGATGACCCTGCTTAGCTTCTGAGATCTGATGAGATCAAGCTTGCCTGGGCTATTGAGGCCAGGGCTTATATAAGATACAGTCCTCTAAATATGTCAAAAACATAGATTGTCACATCTACATATAGAACAAACATATACTGAAATTGCTTGCAAGAAGACAGAATAGTAGGACTTTCTGCCATGGGTGACTTATTCTTGTTTTTCTTAGCCTTCAATTGCTAGGTCAGAAAACTCATCAACAGCTATCCCAAAAAGAAACACATTATCAAAACAATACTGATATAAGCTACACTGAGCCTGTGATTATTGGGGAGTGGCCTAGAAGTCCAATAAATAAATAAATAAACCCAGAAGCATGCCAGGTATTGTTTTGGCAAAACAAATTAAACATCTTCTTCATCTCACACACTACCCCTTAACAGAGCAATTCATCTAATCTCATCTCAAGAGGACTTTTGAGCAAAGATATTGGGGCAAAGACCTGTCTGGAAACAGTCTGACTAATAGGCACATTGCACAACCACCATAGGTTCCCAGAACCGTAATTTAAAAACCCTGGCAGGTTGAACCAAATTCTCTACACAGTATTGTATTTTTAATTATATTCTTTTTTTGAAATGATCTTGATAAGGATAAAAGCAAGAATGATAATAGGCTTTAATAATTCTGTTGAGAACATCTAACAGCTTAATGGATCAAACAATTCATTTTTTTTAAGTAGCTTTGGTATTATGAGAAAATCATTCAGACAGTGGGAAATTCATTACTGAAAAGTCTGCTGCAACAAAATTGAGGGTACAACAATTATTAGTTGCTCTAATATAAATTTCAAGATAAATGACTCCTTGTAGAGTGAAAGTTGACACATAATGGTTTTCAATATTCAATGAATGGAGGGGCAGGAAGTAGAATCACAATGAGTCTCCCCACTACTGACCTCCACATGTCAATTGAAAGAATGTGCAGACAAACTGTAGACTCTTAGGAAGCTTTCTGTGTGACTGACAATCCAATCTTAACCAGAAGTACACTTTTCAAAGGCCCCTGAAATTAATGGATTTAGAAGGACATAAATTTGCTTAGGTTGGCACTGTTAGAACATTTGTTTTCATGTTCTCAATCTTCAGTTTGTACTTGCATAGACTTCAAATCATCAGTGTGTGGAACTTCTTGAGAGTGGGGTCGGTGTGTGTGATTCTGCTTCCTTCCACCCATAGATTGAAATAACATGTTGTCCTCCTAATTATTTGGGGCAAGCTCAGGCAGCCTCCTAACTATGCTGGACAGGTTTTTCCACCACCCCCTTTTTTAGGAATGAGCTTTTTTTTTGTGTTAGTATTTTCTGCTTTTAGCATATACTGATACTCAGTATATTTCAAGCTGACTGAAATCCCCTCAGAGTAGATATTTAACACACGCAATGAAGGGACTTTATGTTAACAGCTCACAAACCTTTTCTTCTCCGAGATACCTCCTCCCTCGTTTAGTCAGCTGGTTGGTATCAATCAAAGTGCAGGACAGCTTACCCACTCAGAATGCTTTCCCATTTTTAGGAAGTTTTCCCCCACTCTGTTGTGATAGAACTTTGTTGCACTGATTGACTTGCATTTTTTATCCACTATTTTACTGTGCAGTCTCACACATGTGAAAGGGGCATATCTCTGGTCCTGACTAAGCAGTTTATGAATTTTGAAGCACACTTAATGAAGCATCTTGAACAACATATTGAAAGTAAATGTACGATTTTAAATAAGTATTTATTCCTAAAACAGCTAGAACAAGATTCTGGAGTTATTTTTCTCTAAATAGCTCAAAAATAATTGGAATAACAGGAGTTGATAGAGACATGGAGATTCTATTTCCCCAAAACTAAAAAATTTCTTTTGATATATAATACTCTTTTATATAATACTCTTTTTATATATATATATAATACTCTTTTTTACTCTCAAAATACTTTTTTTACTCTCAAAAGCAAACAATTAGGGTAGATCCCATGGTCTTCAGACTATCAGAAAACATTATAAAAACATGGAAAAATACAAACAGAAAAGGTTTTAAGATGAAATAATATGACCTGCCGAGATAAGCTAAGGGAAAACTGAAGAATAGCAAGCTCCCTTTGAAAGTGATATTATAAGTACATAATTTAGCAATGATTGAGAATCATATTTTTGACAAAATGTCTAATAGTTTAAAGCAAAACATAAATTAACAATATGGCAGCAATAAGATAGGGATTAGTATATGTAAGTAGGGATTCTTTCCTTCTATTTGATGACTTAATGTCCTCTTCCCATCCATCATTATTTTGGGATCTCCTCAGAATCAATCAATAGATAAATCAGAGTACCGGGGCTTAGTACATTTGCTCCTATGGAAGTAGTTAGGAACATGTAAAGAATTTCAGCTGCATGGATTTGCTGTGCTGACATAGTAAGCTTAGATCAACTTGCAGGCTTCTGTGGGGCGTACTTCTGCATGTTGCTAAACACACAAACTGAACAACGTACCTTGCTTAGTGTGGGATATGGCAAGTCTTTAGCCTTATGACAACACTATAGAAACTGCTGCTTCTGCACTAGTAAGATGATATCTAATGGGAAATCTGCAGTTTTCCCTCTGCATTTGTCACCATATAGAGTCTGGCCCTAGAGACTATATTTTCCATCATGCTTAAGGAGACAGGCAGAGAGAGATGCATGAGAAAGTCACAGATTGTAGAAATTTTGCTCAGTTAAAATCGCCCTTCGATTGTTATTCTTGTCAGAAAAGAGGAACAAAATGAACAGCTGATGAGATAAACCACAGAAAGGGAGCACCTCAGCAAGCATTAAGTGCACTCTAGCATCTCTTATCCAGATTTACTCCTCCTAACTACCTGTGAGGAACTTTCAGGGTTATTCTTACTGCCAAGTTCTACTGTATTTTATACTAGTTTCCCCCCCAAATACAAGAAGGAAATCAGTTCACCTTTTTGTTTTGATTCTGATTGTCACCAAAGTTGCAGCTACCACTTTTCTTGTTCTACATTGTGTCTTAACTCACAATGCATTGATTTAGCAGCGGCACCTGTGTGAAGGCTCCCCCCCAATGGTGTTTTACTGGGCCGAAATGGTTGATTTCCTCCCGTGTGGAAACAGCCATTGAGTTGGAAGGGGCCATATAGGCCATCTAGTCCAACACCCTGCTCAATGTTTCATTTGTGAACACATGTTAAGACATCATACAAAAAAGAATTTTGATGTAACTCTGCAATAAACTGCACATGTTCTCACCCTGTGATATGGGTCTTCAGATTTTTAACTCAATGATTGCAGCAGAAGAGGGTAAGAATAATTTGTCTTAGTCCTGGGAAAATTTGAATAATATTCTGTGCCCAAATACAACCTTATCCATGAGAGAGTTTGTTTTTACCAGAGGAAGCAACAGCCTGGTGAATCTGTAGAAGCTTATATAAGATGGCTGCATCAGCAAGCAGATATTTGTGGCTTTGGGGCAAGCAGAAGTGAAAATATTAGAGACCTATTTAGCTGTGGGTATTCTAGACACAGAACTTTCTCAGACCCTGCAATTTAAAAGTGACCTAACTCTGGATGTTGCAATCCAACTAATTAGAAATTCTGAGCAGATTAAAGCACAAGTCCATGAGCAAAGTTTTCCAAAAGGACTTTAAGAGGTTTCTAGCATTGCAAAGTTTCTTAAACATCCCATCCCAGTGAGGAAAAGTCCCAGACCTTTCCAGAAGTACCTTAGTGAGTCAGTTAAGCAATTGCACTACAAGCCAAGCCAGACCCCTAAGTGTGTGTACCATGGAAAAAAGCATGCATTTAGGGCAGAGTGTTCTGGAATGGCCAAAAAATGCTACAAGTACAAATGAATGGGGCATTTTGCTACTGTTTGCAATACTTGCAATGTAAGAGAAGTTGCATCTAAAGAGGGTGCCTCTGACCAGATATTTTTGGAACCAGTCAGCTGCTCTATGACTGACCTATAGCTGGTTTCTTTGCAAATTTTTGGTATGACTTTGGAATTCAAAATAGATACTGGAGCTGACATGAATGTGATTCCAAAGTCTGTTTGCAGGCATTTCAAGAACAGTCTTCACCTTTACCTAACATCTGGCATAATCTCCAGCCTGGGAGAGGCAAGCTGAATTGCATGGGATATTTCCAAGCACAAACCCATTTCCAAGGAAAAATCTACGAGGTTTATGTACTTAAAATTGAATCCAGCAACCTCCTGAGCAGAGACACAGCTATTGCAATGGGTCTGATATATTGCCTAGATCCGTGGTGGCGAACCTATGGCACTCCAGATGTTCATGAACTACAATTATCATCAGCCCATTTCATGAACAAACCCATTTCCAAGGAAAAACCTACAAGGTTTATGTTCTTAAAATTGAATCCAGCAACCTCCTGAGCAGAGACACAGCTGTTGCAATGGGTCTGATATATTGCCTAGATCCATGGTGGCGAACCTATGGCACTTCAGATGTTCATGAACTACAATTCTCATCAGCTCCTGCCAGCATGGCCAATTGCCATAGGTTCGCCACCATTGGCCTAGATGATTTTCCACAAGAATCTAAATAGGAGTTGGAAACTTTACAAATACCTCCTACAAAAATAAGGCTGAAAAACAGTGCTACACCCTACACTGTTAGCACTGCTAGGTCCATATCAATATGCCTACTCCCAAATGTGAAAGCTGAATGAGACAGAATGGTTTGCTGCAGAGCATATGAACCAATTACAGAACCTTCAGATTGGTGTGCTCCAACGGTGACAGTACACAAGAAAGATGGTTCAGTGTGTATTTCTATAGACTTAATTAAAACAACTGAACAAAGCTGTCAAGCATGAGCACTTTATTCTTCCAACTATAGATGACATCATTCCAAGATTAGCTGGTGCTAGTGTATTTTCACTGCTGGATGCTGCAAGTGGATTTTGGCAGATTTGCTTGGAGCAAAGTGCAAAACTAACCACTTTCATTACTCCTCTTGGTTGATACTTCTTCCACAGATTGCTTTTTGGAATTTCCAATGCTCCAGAATTATTCCAGAGAGAGATGACTCACCTATTGCAGCACCTAGAAGGCGTATCCTTTCACATGGATGACATGTTGGTCTATGGCCATACAGAAGACAAGCATGATGTTTGATTAACAAATTCCTTCACAACTTGCAAAGGCAGGTCTACAGCTGAACAGTGCTAAATGTCTTCTATGCCAAAAGTCTCTCCCCTATGTAGGAAATCACATTGATGACCATGGAGGTTTAAAAAATAGAAGAAATCCTAGAAATGGATCCTCCAACTAACATTATTGAACTTAAATGCTTTTTAGGCATGGTGCACTACCTTGGCAGGTTCTTGCCAAACTTGGCAGAAGTCCTACAACCTTGGAATGACTTGCTAAAGTCTGAAGTAACCTGGCATTGGGGTTTGCATCAAATAGAGTCATTTGCAAAAATAAAAAAAAACCTGTTAACTAATTCACCTGTATTAGCATACTATGATGTCAATCATCCTACTGTTGTCTGTGCTGCCACAAGTAGCTATGGTCTCAGTGGAGTACTTCTTTTAGAGCATGATGGTAAAATGAAACCAGTTGCATTTTGTTCCAGAACCCAAACTGACTCAGAAACTTAATATGCTCAGATTGAGAAAGAATGTTTAGCAGCAGTTTGGACTTATGAACAGTTTTTCAAATATCTCTTTGATTTGTCTTCCTTTCAACTCTTCACTGACCACAAACCTCTAGTACCCCTGATAAATGGCAAAAATGTGGATAAAGTTCCAATGAGATGCCAAAGAATCCTTCTACGTTTGATGAAATACAATCCTCAAGCAGAATACCATCCAGGTAAAACTCTCGTCATCGCTGATATGCTAACACAGCATCTAGTGAAGACAACTGACTGTAAGGAATTCCATAGAAGCAGAAATAAAAGGCTTTTTGGTGTAAAAGACCGTTTATTCAGACATCCTAGAAAGCTCACGTACACGACGTGGCAGGAATAAAGTCTCCCGCCAGAAACACAGGTTATAACTCTGTCCATCCCATCCCCCCTCCCAGTTTCTCATGGGAACGGTGTTCTCATCTCCCTCGAAGAGATAAGGCCTCCACCAGAGTCTCCGCCGCAGATGCTGGCCCATCGCCCGGATTTTGGAACTCAGTCAAGGCCAGGCGGCTGTTCTGAACATCAACACCATTGAAACTCTTACACTGACACTATTCGTCTTATGAAAGAAGTTCAATGCCATGAAGCCACTTTGCAAGACTTAAAGCCAAATTCAAAGTCTTTTCTTCATCAGCTACAAACCATTACTTCTTTTGATGCAGAGTGGCCAAAACATTCATGCTGGCTACCAAGTTAGTCTTTATTCTGCAGAGCATGGACATCTTACTGTGTCACATGGACTCACTTTCCATGGTGAGCATATTGTTGTTCCCTATGAGAAAATGCAGTATATATTACATCAGATTCACACTGGACATCCAGGCATTACCAAATGCAGAAAATGTGTGCTATTTTCTGTGTCGTGAATTTTGCCAAAGACACAAACCTTCCAAAAGAAAGAACCTTTGTTGCCTACTTCTTTACCTTCCTGTCCCTGGGAAAAGGTTGGTGCAAATGTGTGTACACTGCAAGATCGAAATTATTTGGTTGTTGTTGTTGAGTGTTTTTCTAGGTTTATAGAAACTGTTTCCATGACAGACATTTGTCTGAAAAACATATTTGCCAGATGGGGTTATCCAGATGTGCTGATGATTAACAATGCACATTTTTCAGGAAGAGAGTTTGCAGAGACATACCAGTTTGAACACATCAAGCTAGTCCACACTTTTCACAGTCAAATGAAGAAGCAAAGAGAGCTGTGCAAACTGCAAAGAAAATCCTAAAGCAAGAAGATCCATTTCTAGCTTTACTGGCCTACCATGCTAGTGCAGTAACTGCTACAGGATACAGTTCTGCACAACTAATAATGGGCTGCCAAATCTGGACACTGCTTCCTACCCTAGGGACAGCCTTGTACCTCCAACAAGCAAATCTGAAGACTATTCGAATTAATGACCAGAAAGCTAAAGCAAGATATAAAAGACATTATGACCAGCATCATGGAATTCACATATCACCATCACTACCAAAAAAGATCACAAGTATGAGTAAAGTTGGATGATGAAAAATAATAGACCAACTTTGCAGTATTCGTGAAACAATGCCAAACCCACGATCATACTTTGTTAAGATAAACCACAGAGAGAGTAACAAGTGGCAGAGAGGTCAGAAAACCTGCACAATATAGAGACTGATGTTTAAATAATAATAGCAACCAAATATGGGGCAGAATAATCCCCAGTTGCTACTGAGGTGCATGATATGTGTGTGTTTTTACACAACCTTGTTGTTTAATCTGTATTTATTGTTTTAATTGCTGCTGAATTTTAATGTTAGATTTTATGTCATATTGATTTACTGTTCTGGAAACAGTCATGTTGTGAGCCGCCTCGAGCCCTTTGGGGATGAGGCGGCCTATAAATTTAATAAATAAATGAATAAATGAATAAATGAATAAATGAATAAATAATCCACTCATCCCCTCAAGTTAGGTTGTTAACCTGTACATATTCTAATCTATATATATAAAAAGCTAACAGTGACTTGTTAGTCATGCCCTAACGCCGAAACGGCTGGAAGGATTGCCCCCAAATTTTCACATGACGTCCCTCCCTGTTGCAGGCAGGTAATCAGACTTTCAAATTGCCGAAAGTCAATACCTGAGCCAGGTAAAATGTCTTTTTCCTGGCGCACCAGCCCATGAAGCTGGCTGTGTTTAACTATCACCCTTAGAATATTCGTGCAGTATGTCTGTGGCCTGAGGGGTTGGTATGCGCTTAGAATCGTTCCTGACAGATGGCCAGGAGATGAGCATTGAAAAACAGTAAATAGGTAATACTGTTAGGTAATATGGAGTGGAAGTGAAACACATACACACTTTGCCCTGTGAGACGTCAGGTGGGGTTCCCCCCCTCAAATGCAAGTAACTTTCAGTCTCTGTGCCTCACCCACTGCTACCACGCAACACACATATTCTCATATACATCCAGCTCATCCTTACACACCTCACTCTGCCCTCCCTCACATCCAACCACTACTTACCCACTTCCTCACCCATATTCACTCACAGCTCTTCTTTTTTACTAAAAGCTTAGTTTCTCGGAGTTCTGCTCTTTTTTTCTTCTAAGACAATCCGCGGGGTGGGGCTTAACCAACACTACTGGCTCCGCTTCTTTTGCATCGTCGTGGGCTCCCTTTAAGAACCCAGGAGCTGGCCTCCTCATCTGAGCGCCTCACTACCCTGCCTCTGCTGCCTGACTGGGATAGCCTCCCTTTGCCCCTAGTTCTGCCTTTACTCTGCCAGTGACTCAAAGTGCGTGTCAACCAGCCTCATGGACAGCGGGATTCACACTCTGGACAGTTCCGTTGTGGAATGGGAAGAGTTACCTTATACTAAAAAAAACAAGACAGCACCATATAACAATGTGAATTGAAAAGGGAAAGAGGGATTCCATTTGACCACCACAAAAAGCTATGCTGCGGATCACTGGACCTGCATGGACATCTGTGTGGGTTGCGGACTGTGATGAGAAGGACAATTGCCACAGCAGCGCGTGGCCGGGCCCCGCTAGTTATTTAGATTGTTATTCAGATAATTCTTTAATTTAATATATATTCAAAAGCGAGGAAGATGTGGTGATATGTGCCTTAAGACTTTGAATTAACGAGTGGAGTTAAGAGACCCGGGAAAAGCTATTGTAGCTGAGATTTGGAAGAATTCAGACTGAGAGTTTCTGTTAGCTGTTCACTGTTCAATTAGCTCTTACTGTTAACTGTAAATAAAGCTGTTTAAAACCCACTACGGTCATCCTGTAATCCATTACAACCCACCTAGGATGTCTGATGACATAGATGATAATTCCAGAAAAAAAGACCAGTGGAATGCAGAAAATCCATTCATCTGCACATAGTTTGTCACATTTTTAAAATTTCTATTTGTTAATTCTTAATATTCTGTTTTGTTTCTCTTTTTTATAATCTCCTTTTTATTAAATTGCACACTGGCATTTGGACATTATAAAGACAATACCGGCCTTCCAGCACAGCTCACAGGCTTGGTTTTAAAAGAATTGCTTGCCCCACCTGGCTTATTCCTAAGAACATAAAGTGAATTTAAATATATTTGCATGTACCAAAGTTTCTTTGAACACCACTGCTTGCTTTGATTTTTACAAGGACAGGGAGTCTGGCTGGTATCTAATCTAAGAGGGTTAAAGATTATTTGAAATGAGAAGGCTCTGATTGCTTCTGACACTCTATGCCTGATAAGAGAGACTAATGCTCTTGCTTCTTGCTGTTGATAGACAACCTAGGGTGCTTTGTTGAAAAATCTGCTATACTTTAGTGTTGAGATAGAAGTTTGTCAAATTAAAAAAGTATTATCCTGCTTATCACAGTAAGCCACTAACTATTTGTATAAAAGGCACTACATGCATATACGAGGAAAAGAAGCTGGCCAGATGTTGACTACCTAACATGACCAGACAAGGTTTGCACATGCAGCAAGAAGAGATGGTAATATGGACCTCATACTTCAGATTCCAGGAAGTGAGTCACATTTTTGAATGCTCCTCTGATATTTTTTTCAAGAATGTTTTGTAAGTAAATAAAATGTAACATATGAACCGTTCTGATCAGGTCCACTCCTAGTTTTTACTTGCAGGGAATTTTTACAGTAATAAAGCCCTCAAAAGTTCAAAGCTATTATTTTCATGTAAACATGGAAGTTCAAAGCTGTTATTTCCATGTAAACATTTGTATTCTCAGGGAATACAAAATACCTTTTTTCCTGAAAGGTCATAAATTTTAGTAATATAGTTTTCCAATATATTACTCCAGTCCAGTGATGTCCTCTAGGGCATAGAGACAGATGAAAGTATAAACTGGCCTTTTGCATCTGAGTAAGGGTGCTGCGATGAAGATAACCCTTTCATGCATTGAAAAATCTTTATATGTGGCCAGTGCATTTAGGACTGAGGTTTAGGGCAGGAAACAACTGATGCATATTGAGGATGACAACAGATGTAAATTGATGATGCTATTTTTAGGGAAATGTATAAATGATGTTGCCATCTTGTGTCAGGTTTTTCTGTAAATTAGTGTAAAGTTTCTAGATTGTATACCAGTTTATTGTATGATATTATGCTGCTAATAGAAATTTAATTAATGATAACAATATACATTTGATCCAGAAATAGATGAATAATGTGGAACTCAAAAATAATGTTCTTTGTTCTATACTCATTTTCTAATTGTTTTTATAGTTACAAACAGGCCTTAAACTGGGTGATACATTTGGTGATAATGAGTTAAGTCCCTGAAAAGAAGAAGGTAGGAGCAGCTGCAGTAATTGATCTTTTCAATATGAAAAGATGCAATGGAGACCCAAACTGGCATTGGATATTTTCTGTATGCATTTTGGTTCATTTGGAAAATTGCTGTGTGTATATTTACACCCAAGTATCTCAGGGGCACAGAGAGTGTTCCTGAACAGTGATCCCATACATTCATATTCATAAACAAAACCATTTATAGCCTTAGGCAAATAAAATGTACAAAAAGATAAAAATAAACCTGAAAAATCTGGACATGCCAAGGCATCTAATCCTCTAAAATAACAAGACTTCTCCCCCACCCTGCTGAAATTAATTAATTAATTAATTAAGTCAAGGGACAAAGCCCATTTTTCATGTGGTACACTCAAATTTTGCCTTCTAAGTCTCATCACACTAAATAGAGTACATTTTTACTATGTTATGTGAAAAAGGTGATCTAAATGACCGGGTAGAGAGCAAGGCAGTAAAGGCAAGCTCTTACCATGGGGTCTGGCACTTGACATTAGTTACAAAGCAATTTTATAAATATTAGGAATGGAATAAAAAATAAGGCAGTTTTATGGTTGGCAGCACAGGCCAACTTCACAATTAATTTCAGAAAGAACTTCCCCTCCGTGGGTAGATTACTTACAAATATCACCTGCATCGCCTTTGTGGAATTATATGCTTTTGAACAATGGTTGAAACAGGGTCTTTAATTAGTTTGACCTGACCTGGTGATTGCTATATTGTTATATTTTACAGAATCTGTTCTGCTGAACTGGAAGACCTTCATTTTAATCATTCCATCAAGACCTAACTTTTTTCACAGATAAATTATACCAGTTTAGACTTTTTGATAATGGCTGTGGGTGTGCATGAAAGACAGGAAAAAGTGCAAAAACATCAGGTAATAACCATGGCCATGATACAGCCTGATCATATTTAAGTATCATTGATTTCACCAGAAACATTATTTTCACCAGAAACATGTTTTTCTTTCTTCCATTAAAATCATCGAGTTCCAAAAATATGCAAATTTAGCTTGATTCTGCCCATAAGTCATTCATGTCTACAAAAGCACATAGAACGCACATAGAAAGTACAGACAGATATACAGGCCTACAGACAGATATGCAGATGCAAACAACATTTTGTTACACACACACACAGGGAAATGAGGAGGGGCTGCTCATGCATGGTCTTTGCACATTAATACCCAGACTCATGTTTGAGATCTTAAGCCTGTAGGTGCATGCTTGAGATATTTGGGGAAATATAGAAGAGAAACAAATATAGAGAGAGGCACCTTTAAGTTGCACAACTTTGATTATTACTGAACACTGAAAGAAAAACACTAGGGGAACGCAGAAAAGAATGAGATGCAATAAAGTTCACATACTGGGAATGAAATAAAAGGTTATTTAGAAATACAAAAATGGAGACTGTGGTGAAAATCAATCAATTCCTAGTGCAAGTGGTCAATTCATTTATATGTATGTAGCAGTGGGGTCCCAATAAAAGAAGAACAAAGAGAAAGATAAAGGAACATTACAGGTGAATGGGAGAGGGAGATTGAGCTTGAAGCAGAAAATGAGACAGCAGAAATGAAAAGTGCAGAGTAGATTTAGAGGTTTAGGAAGAGGGACTGGAATATAAATGTCACAATGCCTACAAGTGGAAGGAGAAGGGAGCGAGTGCTATTTATGTATTCTCCTAGAGGCATTGGTCATTCAGTTTGGTCGGTGTTGGAAGAGATCTCATGGAGTCACAAGAACAGCACTTGACTAAAGTTTGTGACTATTCTTCATGGAGACCTGAATGTCTCATATTGAGATGGCATTTATTGTACTTAGAAGAATAGTTGAAGAAGAGTTTGGATTCACCCCCCCCCCTCTTTCTTTCTTGTAAGGAGACTCAAAGGAGCTTACAAACTTCTTTCCCTTCCTCTCCCCACAAGACATCTTGTGAGGTAGATGGGGCTGAGGAAAGAACTATGATTAGCCCAAGATCACTCAGATGGAATGTAGAAGTGAGAAAACAAATCAGTTTCACCAGACAAGACTCTGCCTCTGAGGTGGCAAACTCAGTTCTCCAAAGTAGAGCCCAACTGCTCTTAATCGATATGCCATGCTGGCTTAATTCCTATCTTGACTCTGGTCTAATCTGAGGCAGAGCCCCCCACTAATTCTGGTTGTATAGGCCCTAGGAGGCTCTGGGAGGGAGCAGCAATATCATCAGAAAACACCAGAAGTGCCATCCTGAGCAAAGTTAACTCTTTTTAAAATGTTACTGATAGGCTAAATGTACAAGTACACTTCAGCCATAAATTTCATAGCCAGATATTTATCATTCTATCTTAAGTTATAAAATTACAAGTATGGAGGGGGGAGGGTCAGGGGGGGAGAGAGGTTTATCGAGACGATGATTCATACAAGTTCCAGTCCAAAACTTCTAGTTAATGTTATCAATCTTTTGCAAGGCTCTTGGAATGGTAACTCTAATATAGCACTTAAAGACCAATAAAAACTAACCTAAATGTGTAGTCCAAGCCCAGGAAGCAGCTCTTGAAATGTAGGCAAATATTATTTCATGTTAAAGTAAAAATCCTCCAAAGAAAGCAAACCATGGTTGAATTATGCAGAAACATATTTGGGGAGGAATTGCAGGAATTCATTGCACGTATAACATGGACACCATACACCCAAGGTAGGGATGTAAACATTTCTCACATTTATTGGCCTTACTCAAATTTTGGTGGTACGAACAGGTGCTTGCTGAACAAAGGAAGAAATGTTGGCTGCCAAACATGCTCAAATTACAGGCAACCTTTGACAGAAATCAGGAGTCCTTGAACATTAAAGAACCTAAAATCAAAAGGGTTGTGCATCCACCAAGAAGATGTCCCATATACTTTCAGGATGATGGCCTGGTGTCAGGACCAGGTCTCGCTTCCTGTAACTCCCAGTAACTCCTGCCACTACCCGGTAACTCCTGCCACTACCCGGGACCGCCCACTGCACACCCTACATATGCTGGAACTGAGGGCAAGAACCCTCCGTTCCAGCACCCTGTAGCTAGGGCGATACATATCAATAAAGTTTGTTCCTTTTTCATAAAGTTGACTTGTTTGAGTGTGTTCAGCCTTACATTTGGTTTGGGATTGTAGAGATAATCTTCCAATATTGGTGGCAGGAGACAGGCAGGAAGGGAAAAACAATTGTTCCCAATATCACCCATCCTGTCAATGGCTCTGACAAGTACACACCTACCAAATCTTTCCAAATGCAAATAGTCATCATGGCCTAACACAATGAAATGGCCAGTTCAGACCTTGGCTGGAGTCTCATAACCAGAAAGTCAAAAAGACTTGGGTTGCTGTAGACTAAATTCCAAGGAGAGATTAGACCCACAGAGTGGGTGTTGAAAGAGAAGGGATAAAATCCCTTGGCATAGAGAGGTAACAATTTTCTAGGTTGTGGAAGATATGGCACAACTTTTAACTGCCAACACAAAAGGGAAGCTGGAAATGCCTGCCCTTTTGGTGGGTAATTCTGAAATTGATAAGCTGGTGACAGTGCACCTAAAGAGATGCATGAGACAAATCCTCTGTGAACTGGATAAGACAGGGAAGTGGAGAATCACCAGGGGGGACCCAAGGACAACCACTGAGGCTAGATGTCTCAAAAACAGTGGCATAGTGCCAAGGGGGTGGGGGTGCCCGATGCACCAGGTGTGTGCTGGTGCAGAGGCATGGCGGGGGTGTGGCAGAGGCATTCTGGGGCAATATGGGGCATGCCGGGGGCAGGCAGGGGCACAGGGCACACACGCTCCGCCACAACTTTCAACAGGAACACTTGCTCTGGCTACTTGGAAGGAAGCACAGCACCACTATTTATTTCCATCAGAATTTGTAGGTTGTTAGAACACCGAGCTATAAGGAATATTTTGGGTCATTCTGGTTTGTCCCCCAGATTAATCATTTGAAAAGAATCCATGACAACCTGGGGATGCTCCTGACAGCACTCTTTGTGCAAATCCACACATTACTTTTTCTAAAAAACAACTCACAAATTCTAATGCTTATATGGAGTTAGGCATTCATATGGAATTTGCCATGTATCCCAGAAGAGGGCATAATTAGGGGACCACATATACACAGGAGCTTCATGAGACAAATTAGTGCACATTCAAAAATCTGGATTGGAGTGAAGAGGATTGGGTACAAAGCATGCAAAATAAAAGACATAAAGGGCCTCATGGCTGTTGTTTCCCATGCATGCCATATGATTCATTGAACAGTTTTAACTGTATCAACTAAATGAATATATGGAAACAAAAATGTGGTTCCAAACAATAGGCACAATTGAAAATGATTTTTTTTACAGTTGATCACATTCATGTAAAAGGCTATTAATATTTTATTGGCTTTTGAGAATCACAGGAAATGAAGCGTAAGTTTTTATTTAGAATGTTAAGTGTCCAACTGCACTTTTATTTTCAAATACCTTTCAAAGTTTAGCCTCATGTTCTTTAGATTTCTCCTGGTAGACACTGGAAATTTGGCTTGATTAGACAGCATTAAGGGCTGAATTTGTATTTACCTCTCACAAAAGACAATTTCCTTAATAGAACATCCATGTAGGTACTATTTGCCTTAAGGGAAAAAGCTGCAATTTGATGCTTCTTTGAATTCTCTGATGCAATTTGCAATATGGTATAAATTTAGACTGCAGTCCTCAACTAAGCTTTTACAGTTTCATTGTAATGACAAATAATAGACATCCTGCAAATACCAAGAGAGAGGAAAAGGTTTCACTAACATTATTCTTTTATGGTACAGCTAGATAAGTACATTAATTCAAAAATCATTTTTAAAACAAGGTCACTGGAGCAACATCTGAAACTTTGTCTGATGTGATTGCACTGATTAATATATTTTTCTTTTCTTTTAATAATACAAACATCTATACAATCGTCACAGAAAAATCTTATTTTGTGAACCAACAGTTAATTTTTTTGATTATTTACCTTTCATAGTATACGATTAATGCATTTGTCCAGGTGAATAATAACCTATAAAAGCAATTATCTTAGCAATAAAATTATTGAAATCATAGCTTTACTTAAAATGCATATTAATCTTCAAAAAATCTGGCAATGCACATTATTAAATGGAATAAGTACAAATGCCACACTTCCCCCCAGATAGAGGAGATTCAATATGGAAACCTTTGAGTTCAGACTCATGAATGAATCATTACTGAGTGATGGAATTTTTTCCAGACACATAAAAGTCATATCACCTCTTTTTTAAAAAACAAACAGAAATTTACTAATTTCATTTATGCATAACCTTTCTGCTCAAAGAGGTCCCAAAGCATAATCCTGTCCTTCATTTTATGCTCACAACAACCCTATCACATAAATTAGGGATCTGAACTGGGTTTCCCAGTTCCTAGCCCAACAATCTAACTATGAGGGGTGTGTGAACATATGCCAATTCAGCACACTTCCCATTCACCACTGGCGATCAGGCAGCCAATCAATCAGCAGGCTATTTAGCTGTTTCTGTCAAAAATGGTCTGCTTCCTGAGAAGGGATCTGTTGGGAATTGGCCTCTGATCTCCTGTTGGTGGAAAAGTTTTTGTGAGAAGGATGTGAATCAAGAGCCAGCACTCAGCTGGTTAGCTGGAAGTCTAGTTCTTGTGGTTTTCCAACATGAAAACTTGCTAAGATGCAGCAAATTTGGAGGTGGAGGGGTGGTCAGAAGCTCTCCCCGCCCCCCAACTTGGCTTACTAAATAAAGGAGAGAAACCAGCTCTTTCTCCATTGTGTGTGGTCTTGTTGCAATTTCATATATGATTACAAATATAGAATATTTGGCCAATTACGCACAGTAAGGTTCCCACAACTTCAAAGAGAATTGGTCGGGGAGTCTTTGTTTTGGGGCATGTTTGCCATTATTATCCACCACCCTGTTTGCAGTGGGACAGGCACTACCCATCAACTTGCTTTTTGCTTGCATCTGGGGTGTGTGTGTGTGATAACTCATGGGTTTTCTATCATGCATGAGTGCTTCAATTTTTAATATAAACTTTAATTTTTATCTTTAATCCTATCAATAGATTGATATATCAATCTACCAACAGATCAATATCAACAGATTGATATATCAATCTATTGATAGATCAATATATCAACTTAAAGAAGGTGAACTATTAAAGAAAAGTATTGAATATGGCATCTGTACACTTTGCCTGAACGCTGATTGTCTTTTATACTGGGAAGTGGGGGGAAGGAGAGTAATGGCAGCATGTAAACTGCAAAACCACAAAAGGGCAATGTGAACTGCCATTTGCTAAGCTCTCCAGATTCATGATCATCCATCTCCTGATATGCTTTAAACCAAAGCATCAAGACTGATGGGCTTTTCCCACTGTGGTCTGAAATCACTCATTGCTTCTGTATAAAACTACAAGGCTGTTTGTTGATCAAATGCAGGGGAAAATTGGGTGTTTCGACTGATTAACCAGTCTTGTTATTTTTACTTTTTAGTATTAGTATCAATTTATCAATCTATTGATATGGTGATCAACTTTTTTTTAAAAAAAACCTAAAGATCTAAACAGCAGGAGCGGGGAGGCCACAGGCAATAGATGTCATGAGCCAGCCCCTGGGTACTTACCAGGACACAGACGACTCAGAGGCAGAACCTGAGGACACAGTGTAGCAAGAGTTGGCTGCTCCTGAGGAAGACCAGGCAGCAGAGCCAATGCCCACTCCTTCCCTGCCTGATGACATACAGGTGGAGGAGCCTGCAAATCCTCCTAGGGAACCCAGTGATGAGCCAGCTGTGCATACGAGGCAGAAGCAGAGGCTGTTACTGCAGAAGCACAAAAGGAGTGCTTGTTTGGCAGCAAGGTATGGGATATTAGAAGTCTCTGCATCTGATGAGGACTAACTCCTCACAGAATCCCACCCCGCTGAACAAGGCTTTCTATATAAGCCTTGCTTCTGCCTGAGTGCAACAAATGTGTTATCTTTCGCTGCTGTGTGCCTGGTTCTTCATTGAGTTCTAGCATGCTCCTCGGTTCTCCTTGACCTATTGGACTGTGACCTAACTATGCCTTGCCTTCCACCTGCCTTGACTCATTGGACTGCAACCTGGCCAAGTTTGTGCTTGCCGCTCGCTTTGCCCTGCGGGGTCAGACCCGGCCACATCCCTGCCTGCTGGCAGTACAATAGAAATGATATGGCAGGATAAGAAGCAGGAAGTAGTCGGTAGCAGGAAGGGGTGCGAGGGGGAAGCTTGGAAAGAAGCACAAGGGAGTCAGGGATAAGACTAGGTGGGCTGGCTGCAGACTGATGGAAGAGGTCTGGGACTAAGCTGTGCTTACTGGCAAATCTGTCCTGCTCTGGCAGCAAAGCAAAATTAAAATAGTGTTATAAGTGGATTTGCTTGCTGCAGAGAGAGTGCAAAGTGAAAGTCGGGCTGGAGGAAATATAGCCATACACAAAATCTGGGTGCAGCGGACATTCACTTCCACTACACAGCAAACACCTTGTTCATAATTAGCCTTTGTATTTATCTTGTCTTGGTATTTGACCAACTCAGGTTTAGGTCAAGTTGAGTTGTTCCAAACACTTAAAATACCTGCATTGTCCAAAATATAATTGAAAACATGTATTTTGTAAACTCTCGCAGTTCATATAAATAGTTCATACACATGATGATATCCTGTTTTCAAGTGGAGCAGATGTAGTCTCCACAAATTTAAGCACAACATGAATGTATTTAAATAAAGATTTCTGCACCATCTCAGCCAATTCTCCTGTCCCACAGAATATTTGTCTATGAAGGTTTTTTAAACATAACCTTTTGGGTAGTCAAATGAGATTTTCTCCTCCCTTTTTCATTAGTGGAAAAGCTCACTGGATCCTGCCCAGTATAATGTTCTATAATTATAGTTGCCATGTATTGAAAGAAAGTGTCTTCTTATGTAGTTTCACTTGCTATCTTGGTCTATTTCCCCTGGAACTGTGCAAGATTGAATAGCCAGGTATCTCATTTTTCTGCTTGATACATTGGTGTATATATGCAGCAAGAATTTGTGGAAAAGCACTGCAGTCTTTAATACTGTATTTTTGACTGAGACCCAACAACATCAATAAAATTATTAAGTAGGAAAATACCCCAAAACAAACCAAAAAGTTTCTCTGAAACTTTTTATCTAAGACTAGCAAGAAAGTCCATTGCGGGGGCAGATGCAATGGGCTCTAGCAAAGTGTGGAGGGTTAGCAAGCATTTCCCACTACCATGGGCTTTACTGGGGCCATAGCAGCCCCCCTTTTTCCCAACGTAGTGCTTCCCACCTACCTAGTCATGAGTGGCTTGGGTTGGGGGCAGAGTGGAAAGGTGAGGAGGAGGGTGGAAAGTGAGGTTTGGGGGAGGGCAGGATGGGATGGGGATGATGGAAAAGTGATTTGTGGGGTGGGGTAGGGTAGGGTTGAAAAGTGAGGCTTGGGGTGGGGGAAGGGTGGAAAGGAGTGGTTTGGATGAGGGAGGGTGGGAAAATATGGGGTGGGGTGGGGTGGAGTTCAAAAGTAAGGCTTTGGATGCGGGAGGGTGGGAAGGTGTAGTTTGAGGTGGAGGGAGAGTTGAAAGGTAAGTCTTGTGATGGGAGATGGTGAAAAGATGAGGCTTGGGGTGGGAGACAGTGGGAAGGTGAGGTTTGGGCGAGGTGAGGGTTGAAAGGTGAGGCTTGGGGTGGCAGGAAGGTGGAAAGATGAGGCCTGGGATGATGGGAGGGTGAAAAGATGAGCCTTGGCATGGGGGAGGGTTGAAAGGTGCGGCAGTAGGTGGGGGAGGGTGGAATGGGGAAGTTTAGGATGGGTGTTGGTGGGCCAGTGGAGCAGTGGGTGCCAAGGTGACATTGCTCCACCAGCCAGACTGGGCTGTTGGGGATGTGGGGAGGGGGACCAGGAAGGTGTTGGCGGGTTGGTGGAGGAGTGGGCACTACTGTGCTGCTGCCCACCAGCCAGGCTGGATTGTTGGGGAGAGGAACCGGGAGGGTGGTGGCAGGATGACAGAGCAGTAGGCATCAAAGCGCACTTGGTCTGGTGGAGTTGGGGGAGAACTGGGAGGGTGTTGGGAGCTCAGTAGAGCAGGGCTGCTGGAAACTGAGAGACTGGCTGGAACAAGGGAACCATTTAGCAGAAGAACAGGGGGGCTTCAGAGAGGGATATTCAACACAGAATCACTGTGTAATCATGGACCATCTCATAGCTAAATACACATCAAAGCCCCAGACCTCTCTTTATATTGCCTTTGTGGATTTTAAATCCGCCTTTGATTCTATCTCAAGAGATTTACTTTGGGACAAATTGCTTAGTACCGACATAGATAACTTGATTACTAAAAATGCTAATCAAGGAGCTACTTTATCAGAATACCAGCATTAAAAGTAAAATATAACCCACAAAGGCTATCTAACAAATGAAATCCAAAAGTAGCAGAGGGGTCAAGCAGGGTTATGTTACATTTTGGCCCCCTCCTTATTCAATTTTTACATCAATGATATTGTATAGCCAAAGATCTCCATCCCCCCAAAATTGTTGAAACCAAAGTATCTCTTTACTTTTACCTTATGCGGATGAGTCTAGCTCTTATCTCCTAGAACCCCATTGGCCTAAGGAGAGCCCTAAGGACCCTTGCTGACTATTCTCCAAGAAAAAAACAGTTAGAAATTAACTATAGAAAAAAACCAAGAGAGTGATGGTTTTTCTTTAGCGCTACTAGACCTAAATGCCATATATGGAAATTAAATGGGAAAAAAAAAGTGTGGAGCCAGGTTCCACTCTACAAATATCTGGAAACATTAGTATTTCAGTCATCAGGACTTAAGAACGGCTCATATCAAATATGCTGTTACCAAATCGTCTAGAAGCTCTGGAGCTATTAGAAATTATTTCTGGAACAGAGGTGGGCACCATATTCCGGCTGCCATCAAATTATTTAAGGCCAAATCATTAGGCATGTAACTATCATATGGTACACCACTCACCATAACCGGCTCCCTCCTGCAATCTTGGTAGCCCTCAGTCAAAAGAATTCTTGGAGGTCCATTCCTAGAGCTCCCAAACAACATTTGAGCAGCTGCATTTGCGTGTATAGAGACTAGCCTAATTTCAGTACAAAGCAAAACTATGGACACTCTCTATAATATATTGGCTCGGAGGCTATGCTGTGTGCCAGAGGGTCTTGCAAGACTTGTCTTGTCCGACATATTTGTTCCCCCACATTGGCTTAGAGCAGTTTTCTGGAAACTATCACATTATGGACTCTCTCAACAACTAATTACCAGCACTTGGAATTATGATAGAGCTAGGGATCTTGTTGAAAACTACAGAATCATAAGATGTCGAGAGGCAACACGACCTGAATAAACTCAAACACCCAATTTTCAGTAAAATAATGCTGAATAAACTTTCAATAATGCATATCTTACTTCTTTGTTTTAAGCGTTAACTATCCCGAAGAGCCTACAGCCTACTCCGTTACAAGCCCTTTATTTCATCTAACTATATGCTTAGGATTTACAACAGAAGTACCAACTGAGGGAGCCAGAATTTGCAGAAGTTTGTCCAAAGTAGGAGAGATGTTGAGAAACTCAGAACATATATTGTTTGAATGCTCATACTATGATAGAGATACGTTGGATTGCTTCTGTCCAATTTGACCAAGACAAACCTCCTACCTTGGCTAAGAAAAGAAAAAAGGTTAAAATACTGTTATCAGATACTAATAATAATCTAACGTATTCTGTTGCCAAGTTTGCCTGGATATCAGAAATTAAAAAAAATCAGAGGAAAGGCCGACAGAAGCGACATACTGGCTCTGCCAGCTAATCCTTATTATTAATTCTTATGAGACTGACCTTCCACTCATTATCTTGAGCTGATGTTCTGAGTTCCTGAGGTCTGTATTTTGTTAACTGTTTTAATCTGTATATTTGTAATATCTGTACATTTTATGATTTTAATTCTTTTGGATCTTGCTGGTCAATGACCGTAAATAAACTATGTATGTAGTAGAGCAGGGCTTTCTCCTGGGTGGGGGAAAGCGGGCAAGGGAGTGGATGGAATGTTGCTCACCAATGAGTAAGAAAAACTCCAGCTCAGCAATTGGTGGAGAGTTCATTGTCGTGACATTCCACCACTTAGACAATGATAGGTTAGGGTAGTATAAAACAAAACAACAAATCCTAGGGGCCAGTCCTTTAGGCTACTGCTATATGAACGTGGGTCTGCTTTAAATTCAACAGCAAACTGTAAAATATAATAAAATACAAATATGTGATGCCATAAACCATCAAATTCATCATGATGTGCCATTCAAAATTATTTAAACTATATTTTGTTTCTGCCTAGAATGTCTCACTATGACATCTAAGTCACAAATGAGAGAAATGAGCAATCCTTGTCATAAAGGAGACCAATGAGAGAAATGAGCAATCCTTGTCATAAAGGAGACCAATGGTGCTCATAAGAGCAATGTGCATTTCAGTTTTGCTTTCTAAACTCAAGAGGATCATTTGGCAGGTAAGACATACATCAAAATATTTCAAAAACCAGTTGTTCCATTCATAGTAAATACACATTCATAATTTCACAGAACTTATTCGCCATCGCAGATGGAAGGAGGAAATTAGTCTACACTTTGTGAAGAAAGACAGTCAACTAGTGTGAGAATAAGAGAACTGAAGAATCTTACAGATGAGTAAAACTTGTGCATTGTCATGACAGTGTATGCACCACTTCCACACACACAAACTGTGCAGAAGAGCTGATAGAAACACAATGCCACATAGTGTAGTTTTTACAACCAGCTGATAGCCACCCTTCATACAATTGTACAGAGATTTTGGTCATCTGTAGAGGTTTTTCTTTGCACGGATGTGAGTGGTTAACATAAAGATTCCATGTTAAATGGTTTACTATACTCACCTGAAATTTTCATAGTCTTTAAAAGAAACAAAACCAACCTCTGATCATTTGCATATGTTAATTCATTTAAATGTATATACATTTTTTTTAAAAAATCTGTATCTTCTTGCAAGAGACACTGAGCAAGAGACATCCAGCCAAGTAGTAACAAAACAATACAAGCCAATTTAAAATTTGCTTTAAAGTTCCCACAGTGCAAAGTAGATTCTATTCCTTGGGTTATCGTTTTTGACTCTTGTTTACTCCAACACTAAGGTGTGTTCATGATTTATTGTGTTGGTTGTCCTCAGTTGCCCCCCGGGCTCTAGTCATGATGAGTTGGTTTCACAGCCAGTGACACTAGAAAGTTCCTGGAGCTGTAGTGTTCCAATACAGGTATATATTTGTAGAGCTCTGTTTGAAAGACTACAACTCCCAGAATATTCCAGTCTTTCATGTACTGCTTGAAGAGACTTTATAAAAAGATGACACCTGTTGTAGGGAAAAAAATGTGGGGAATTATGGAGCATTGTTAGTTTATTTACATCATTTATTGAGAGCCAGTATGGTATAGCGATTAAGAGCAGCAGACTCCAATCTGGAGAACCAGGTTTGATTCCCCATTCCTATACATGAAATCTGCCTGGGTGACTTTGAGCCAGAATAGTATTCTCTCAGAGCTCTCTCAGCCCATGTGGGGGCAGGCGATGGCAAACCAACTCCAAATGTCTCTTGCCTTGAAAAGCCTATAGGGCCACCATAAATCTGGCTGTAACTGTTGCCACAAAAAGTTGGAGTGCTGTGTGGTTTCAGCCTGTATGGCCGTCATTCTAGCAGCTTGTGTCTCTCACAGCTAGTTTGCGTTCCCATGCATCTATGGCTGGCATCTTCAGAGGATCCACGAAGCCACAGATTGAAATAATACAAAAGGAGAATGCTGCTAGAACTCTGACTCCTTATTCTGGAAATCTACAACACCCAAATGATTCAACTATTAGAAAGCCTTCGACAATACATTATACAAAAAGTGTTTGCTACATGTTGGAGATGAATGTCTGCCACAGCAAGATTTCTTGTATGGATGTATTTTCTCTAGCCCTGCTTTCACTTTCCATTCTCTCCACGGTAAGCAAATCCAGATATAACACAGTTCTAATTTTGCTTCACTGCCAGAGTGGGACAGATTTGCCAATGGGCACAACTTTGCCCCAGACATCTTCCTTCCACCTGCAGCCAGTCTTCTCAGTCTTACCCCCCACTCCCTCACACTTCTTTGCACATCTACCCCTCACCCTCCTCCCTGTTGTCAACTACTTTCTGCTTCTTGTGCTGGCATATGATTTCTATTGCCCATTGCCTCCCCAGACCTGCATATATTTAGATTTTATTAAAAAATTAAATGACCATATCAATAGATGGATAAATTAATAATAACACTTAAAATGTAAAAATAATACTAGTTGATCAGTCCAAACACCCGATTTGCCCTTGCATTTGATCAATAAACTGGGATGTTTCCAGCCTTGTAGTTTCATTTGTAAGCAATCTGTGATTCCAGACCACACCGGGAAAAGTCCATTGGTCTTGACACTTGAGTTTACAGCACATTTGGAGAAAGATGATCATAAACCTGGGGAGCCTAGCAAACAGCAGTTCATGATGTCCTGTTGAGGTTTGGCAGTTTGCATGCCACCATTACTTCCCCCTCACTTCCTGCCATAAAAGACAATCAGTGTGTCGAACAAAATGTACAGATGACATATTCTTTTTAATGTCGATATATTGATCTGTCAATAGATTGATAGATTGATACATTAATCTATTGATGAGATTAAAGATAAAAATTAAAGCATGCATGTGTGATAGAGAACCCCCCGGAAGCAAGCAATCATACCCCCCTGGATGCAAGCAAAAAGCCAGCTGATGGTAATACCTGCCCCGCTGTAAAGAGGGAAGTGGGTAATAATGCTGAACATGCCCCAAAACAAAGACTTCCCAGCCAATTAAAGTCTTTGAAGTCACGGGAACCTTACTGTGTGTAATCGGCCTCTGACTTGATGGCACTTTCTACCACATTAGCACAGATATTAACATTTCCCAAGAAGCTTTCCTTTCAAAACTGAATTCCAGAATCCATACTGATTCTACTGGAGAAGGAAGATACATAGATAATTTCTATGTAGAAATATCTCACCGCTAAGGTTTTTGACAGTGACTTCCTCGGCAATGCAGAAGCAAACAATTCCCACCCACCCCTGCCTCCCCATCAAACAGCCCTGATGAGTGCAACCTTGCAGGGCTGCAGGTAATAATTCCTTTAAAACCTGACATCGCATTTCTCACCTGGACTCAGCCAGGCTGCCATCTGCCAGGAAAGCCCCTGGAGCTCAGTGGGGCTCTGGGGGGGCTGCAACTCAAGGTGGCACTGCTGGGGTCCCCCGTCTGGTCCTGCCCCCCAATAAGGACCCAGTGGAGGGGGAAATGAGGCCACCCAAACCATTCAAGTGGGGTGGACTGAGATTAGGATTGTGCTGAAAATCTGCGCTCCTGCAACTCCCTCCCATTTCCCGCCCTCCGCTGTTCACCTGTTCAAGAGGATCCACCAGTGGTGCTCTGCCCCTGCCCTGCCCCAGCATCAGCCAACTAGGCAGCTGAGACAGGGAAGCTGGAAGTGGCTTGGGATAGTCGCCTCGGGCTGTGCCTCGCTAGAAATGGGGACTTTTCCCATTAATCCTTGGGCAACTTTCTGAAGGAGGTTGAGAGAACCCAAGCCACATGGAGCTGCAGTACAAGGATGAAAGAGCCGCATGCGGATACAGAGCTGCAGGTTGCAGACCCCTGCCCTAAACCAAACCTCACCAAACTTGGGTAGTCTTATCAGGATAGTCTCCCAACAAATACCTGAAATGTTGGTGCTGCTAGCTTAAAAACTGAGCCCCCTTCAGGCCACAAACCAAAAAACATTTAAAAAATACAAAAAACCCACAAACGGGGGGGGGGGGAGGGGGAAGAGCTTTGGACATGTAATGGGGGTTTGAACCCAAGAAACTTCCCCCCCTCACCTACGTCCTTGGTTCTTGATAGTTTATAAATATGTGTTCTTAGTGCTGGGTTTTTTAAAAAAATCATTATCAGAGACCACACAAAAAAAGTTATGTTTTCATGGTGTAAGTTATTTGTATCCAGCATTAGATGACTTGCATGTGCTTGAAATCTTGCTATTTTATATTTGGTTGGTCTTTATGCAATATTACACAATTGTGGTTTGTGGAGTTTTTTGTAGACCAATATGGATACTTTTGTATAAACAAGAAATCAGAGACCTGAGTTATATTAAAAATCTATAATTATGAGGTAGCCATTTCTTTGGGAAGTGTATATGCAACTTTCCTCTTTTATTGTTAAGAAATTCATATTTGCTAATAGGAAAATGTAACAGTTCTAGCAAGAAGAATTCAAATTTTTCATAAACGCTGGAAAATTCATTTCTGCCGGAAAGTGTGTTAAAAGCTAAGAATATCAGAACACTATTACCAAACACAATAAAACATATAAAATAGGAGGAGTTAGGAAGAATATGGTTAATGTGATGTCATGGTTCAATGGCCAGAGCACAGTGTTAGATTTGGATTTCCAAGATCTAGATTCAATTATGGTTTTATTGGGTGATGTATAATGAAGTGACAAAAGCTTACTTGAAAATATAAGGGTGAAAAAGGTAAAACGGTGCTCACATTTTTAACATGGCAGCTTCTACAGTTGGGTCAACAGGGTGCAATAGGCAAACCAGTCTCTGGCCATCAACCTTCCATGAACTTCCAAAACACATGTAGTAATGAATCTCAATAATATTTTCTCTCTGACAGCCCTACATTGAAATGAATGGGGCTGAAAAGGAACAAGGTTGGTTGGAAGGTACAGATATAAGAACAGGGTATAGGTATCACTTGAACCTCTTTAAATTATGAATGTGCTTTCTTTTTATCAAATAAAAACCTGTTTTACGTATCAATAAGAGGGATTCCAAAGGAAAGTAAACAGTCTCTTTAATTAACAGTGGGAATGCTAACAACAGTTTATTTTCTCTTTGTGTGCATTAATATAATACAGCCTATAGGAAGATATTTTAGTGTGGAGGGATATTCAACAATTCATTCAACAACAAATTATGTGGCTTGGTTCTTAGTAGCAGCTGGAACATGAACACACTGGGGTCATAATGGCCCTCAATTTCAGCCATTTTTTTTGTCCTACCTTGCTTGTGAAAGCATAAAAATGGTAGCAATAGAATACTGTATCTATTGAAATATATGATAAAATACTACTACATGTGTGTAGGGGAGAGTCAGTATATGAGTATACGATTACATTACACGTGTCCTTAAGCAGAATAAATAGACTTGGTGGTCACAAATGCGATGCTTTTACAGTACAAACTGATAAAATCAACATCATTTTGAGATCATTTTCTGGCTGAACAAAATGCATGAAATACTAAGTGAGGATCAGTGAACATCATAATCATTGTAAAAAATAAATAAACCATATACTGAAATTGAGTTTTAGACCCTAGCACTTACATTGTAGGCATTTACACACATGTAGTCTCTTTCAAATTGAGCATATATTCCCTTTGGATTTGATTCTCAATTATGCACATGTTTTCCCCATTTCAGCAATCACGCTCCCCTCAGATCAGATAATCCCCACAGTTTCCAAACCTCTTAAAGTGTTACTTTTTTTCTCCCCTTGCAGGGAAAGCAAAGGAGATCCATAGGCTGTCTTTGAGTTGTCTCGCTTCTCCCTGCCTTCTCCCACCCACATCACAGCAGTTCCTCCACTCTTTGGACCACCATTTCAGAACAATCTGAAGGACTTCCTTAAAAAATTAATTAATGTTGCTCTTGCAACAACTCTGATGGCATTAGAGTTCTTAGATCCCCCGGGCACTGTCTGGGTTCTAGAAATGCCTTGTTTTCCCTAGGGTTTCACATGACAAAACCGGGGTGGGAGGGTGAGAGTAACCTCAATTCCTGACTTGAGATAGGGAAGTAAGGATATTTAGAAAAGAGCTTTGAAACTGTTTACATGTATAACATGCAACAGTTGCCAGGCTCATTCAATTAGAACTTTTCAATTGACAGTTACTGGTTGTGGGTATGGAACAGTTATCAACCAAACTTTTAAACTCTGGAAGTGATTCAGGAATGCCAAAGGATAGGTGTGAACTCTTTCTAGAAAATGCAAATATTTAGACAGCTTTCCCCAGAAGCTAGGTTCTGAGACAAACACAGTCTCCTAATTGGTCTGCTTTCTCCCACAGCTGTGCTCTGACAACACAGTCACATAAGAATCCTTCCAATCTCTCTCCAGAGGGTCAAACTGACAGTTTTACAGATTTTCTTTCTCCATTCCTCCATCCCATGATATTCTTGCGAGCAAGCTAATAAAATGTGGGCTAGACAGTGCTATTGTTAGATAGATGTGTAATTGGTTGACTGACCAAACTCAAAGGGTGCTTACCAATGGCTCATTTTCATCCTGGAAACAAGTGACTAGTGGTGTACCACAGGATTCTGTCCTGGGTCCAGTTTTTTTTATCAGTGACTTGGATGATGGACTAGGGGGCATGCTAATCAAATTTGTAGATGACACCAAATTAGGAAGGGTAGCTAATATCCCTGAGGACAGGATCAGAATTCAAAATGACCTGGATAGACAAAATGACCTGGATTGAGCTGGGCCCAAACTAACAAAATGAATTTCAATAGAGATAAATGCAAGATACTACCCTTAGGCAGAAAAAAATGAAATGCACAGATATAGAAAGGGTGACATCTGGCTTGAAAGAAGTACATGTGAAAGGGGTCTGGGAATCTTAGTAGACCACAAACTGAACATTAGTCATCAGTGTGATGTGGCAGCCAAGAAAGCCAATGCAATTCTGGGGTGCATCAATAGGAGTATAGTATTTAGATGGTGGGATGTAATTGTACCGCTCTATTCTGCATTGGTCAGACGTCCCCTAGAATAATATATCCAGTTCTGGACACCACAATTCAAGAAGGATATTGATAAGCTGGAACAGGTCCAGAGGAGGATGATCAAAGTAGTAAAAGGTCTGGAATCCATGCTCTATGAGGAGAGACTTAGGAAGCTGGGTATGATTAGTCTGGAGAAGAGGGTTAAGGGTTGGCATGATAGCCATGTTTAAATATTGGAAGGGAAGTAATGTTGAAGAGGAAGCAAGATTGTTTTCTTCTGCTTCAGAGACTAGGATCAGGAGTAATAAATTTAAAGTACAGGAAAAGAGATTCCACCTAAACATTAGGAAGAACTTCTTGACAGTAAGGGCTGTTCAAAAGTGGAATACATTGCCTCAGAGTGTGGTGGAGTCTCCTTCTTTGGAGGCTTTTAAACAGATGCTGGATAGTCAACTGTCAGGAGTTCTTTGATTGTGTATTTCTGCATGGCATTTGTGTATTTCTTGATGGCCCTTATGGTCTCTTCCAACTCTATGATTCTAGGATTCTATCTCATCTAGTTTCTTTGGACCCAGAATGGATGTTAACTGCACACACAACAAACAGATGTATCAGGGATTGGTGATGACAGAAAGAGGCAAGGACTTTGCCTATCTGTTACAGTTATCTATTCAAACAAAAATTCAAAAATGATACTATGGGAGAAGGGATGTTATGCCACTATGTTAGCATTTCTACAGTTAGTAGCATATAAAGGGATGCGTACTATCTTTTCCTCTAAGAACTTAGCATCTTTCAATACTAAATGTAGTCAAAGAGAAATCTGAAACCTTTACAGTCACTTCCACCAAGTGCTGAGTTTCAGAACTGGGTAAAAACTGACACCTGAAAGTGAGACACTTTTTGAAGTACCCAAGTCCATTGTTATAATAGAAATGATGCAAAGCACATGTATGAACTTCAGCAGTGAGTAGATCAGAGTCTTGGCAAGCACAAAATGTGTCATCTCTCCTCAGAGCGATACAGAAGGCACTGTCTAAAAAGCAAGAAGCCTGCTTAGTTTCAGCAGCACATGACAATGCTGGAAGGCACCTGGAGAAAATGAGAACTTTCATTATGTCTCAGTGCTTAACCTTCTGGTTGCTTGATTTATTTGTGCTTATTTCCTTTCCCTAGGTTTCTCCAACAGCAACAAGAAAGATTAAATTTGATATTTTACACTGTGTATTATCTGTGGGATTGCTAACCAAAGCTGCATTAAAGTGGCAAAAACTGTACTGTTTCCAGAGGCACTTTCTGGACATCCAGAACCTTTCTATTACACTATGTCAGGATGGAGCTGAGCCTGCAAGCAATGCATAGCAGAATGTAATTTAAAGGATGGAATTATTTATTAAATGGAGGGCTTTTACAGAAAGTGCCAAGAAATGTGTCCTGTGCCCTAATATAGGCCACCCAAGAAGTTGTCAATACAATTGAGGCAGTGTTAACAAAGGAAGCAGTCAGTTCCTGGATAATGTCTGCATGGTGTTACTGGGAAGAATTTTTTTTTAAAAAAACCATTATATGCTGCCTTTCCTGTCCTCAAAGGTGCCTTCCCTGTCCTCAAAATACCACCAAAACATACAATAAAGATTCCATGAAGAACAAATCAAGTTACCACACTAAGGGGCGATTCCCCACAGTCAAAAAGTCCCGTGACACTCATGGTAAAAATTCCAGCTTGGGCAAGGAGTCCCCACAGCTTCAGTGCCCAACTTGACTCCATCCTGGTCATGGCACGCGCTCTCCCCCTTATCCCACGTTTTAAAAAAAACTGGCATGTAGGTGCAACCTTTTGAAAAACGCCGAGGCCAGATCGATGGGGAGACACAGGGAAAACAATAGGTTTATTTTTCCCACCCTAGGGAGTGATATGAAATGTTCCAGCTAATCACAGTGCAGTGGGTTGGGCACAGAGCATGTGAAGCCTCTGTGTGTGTGTGTGTGTGTGTGTGTGTGTGTGTGTGTGTGTGTGTGTGTGTGTGTGTGTGTGTGTGTGTGTGTGTGTGTGTGTGTGTGTGTGTGTGTGTGAGAAGACATGCTCCTGCAAAGAGAAGGGAAGAAAGCATGATCGCGGGTTCGTGGGAAATGTTGCATTGTTTGATACCGGGATTAACTTCAAGCCCCTCAATAGATGCTTGCTGCAGTGGGGAGGGAGAAACTGCGATAAAAAGATGCTGTATCTTATTGAACCTGGAGGAAACAGGTTTATTTTTTCAGTGGGGATTCGCCCAATATCATAAAACCCTCTCCAGCAGCAAACAAATTCACTATACTCTTGAACAAATCAACAAAAATCTTCCTTGAAAATAACTGTTTCACATGTTTTTTTAAGGCTACCAGTGAAGATGCTTTTCTTACATCTAGACCATCCTAGAAGGTCAGTCCATGACAGAGAATAAATATTAAAAAAACCTAAGCAGGCCTAAGGAATGCTACAGAAGGCAGGAGCTGTTAAGAGGAGGTCAACTAATACATAAGCATAAGCATAAGCATAAGCATTTTATTGTCATTGTGCACGCACAACGAAATTTACAGCAGCATTCCTCGATGCACACAATTTCAGACTCATACAATTTCAGACTCATGCAATTTCAGACTCATACATCATCATCCTCCACCCATCCCTACATAGCCCCAAATACATCAATATGAAGCTAGGCCTGAGTTTAAGCATAGCCCACAGCTCTAGGAAAGTAGGAAGTTTTTCTCGTCTCCTAAGCTCTCTTTGTCCTAGATTCTCTGTGGTTCCTGTGTACAGGGTCTCCCTTGGTATCTGAGGAGTCCCTGGTATCTGAGGGCTATATAATACATGAGTTCATATAGCACAGTAAATGTGAGGATTAGTTTTCATCACATGGAGACCTCCATATGGTACCTTCAAGATGCTGCTACCCCATTACATAGTACCACTCTCCATGTGGCTCAGGTATATCACATTGTAAATGTTCATGCTATGGTCTACAAATTCTTAGTGTTAGTAGTTGGTGGATTAATTCCCTCATGCTTGCATTGCAAGAGACACAACCATTACTAGAGAGATTTGATAAATTTCAGAGGAAAAATTATTTCCCCACGAGAGCTCTCCAATTGCTTCTAATCCCCTGTGCCTCTCAGTGAGTCTTAAATCCCTTTGCTAATCTCAAAAGCAGTTCTAGCAACAAAAATTACAAGGATAGAAAGAGGAGTTTTTCTGCATCTCCCCCTCTCTTTCTGTTCTCCCTAAGGCTGTGTGTTGTTGGGTCACTGACATAATTGAGCTACACAACATATTATGGGCCAAGTGTGGGGCGGGATGGTGGTGGCTCTAGTTTCGGGGTGGCGGCAGCTCTAGTTTGGAAGCAATTCAGATCGAAACTCAGGCAGTCTCTGACTGCCAAGTATATACCTAATAACACTTGTTAGTTTTCATCAGCAAGGAGCATTTGAGTGTAGTTACAATAGCAATGTAACATTTTAGAGCTCAAGCAGAAATAAAATAGGAACTAATCTTCATATGTAGTAAAGTTTTTATGTCAGTGTAAAGAATATCTTATCAGTTCAATCAAGATGTAAGGCTATACATGCCTATATTCAAGGAATTCGTCCTTCCACCTAACTTTAAATATATATTTATCATATTCATTTTCTATCTTTTAACCTATATTTTTTGTAATTTCTGTAATTTTATGATTTTAAATTTTTTGTACTTTGCTGGTCAATGACCATAAATAAAACTGATACTGATACTGACACTTAGATAATAAAAAATCCCATGATGACTGTAAAGTGCTTTCCATTAAATCAAACATTTCCAGAATTAAATCACTGTTTTTCTGGAGCTTGGAACACTTATTTCCTAATAGTAAACAATTACTAGGGAAACACCTCAGTCAACCATTCTGAGCCATTAACATAATTAGGCAGGCAAGTTGCTTGGTAGGGGAGAGAGCTACTTTTATTTCCCAACTCTAAAAAAATTAATATCTACTTTTTCTGACAAAATTTTCCCATATATTGAACATATTTGTAGCTACAGTTCTGACCCATTGGTTAAAAGAATTACCAACATTTGGTCCAACCATGAAACAAGATTCTTCTGCATTCCTAAACTGATCCAAACCTTACACATTGTTATGAGAATGTTCTATAATGGGTGCTGTGTAGTTTCCGGGCTGTATGGCCGTGTTCTAGCAGCATTCTCTCCTGACGTTTCGCCTGCATCTGTGGCTGGCATCTTCAGAGGATCTCAAATGCCAGCCACAGATGCAAGCGAAACGTCAGGAGAGAATGCTGCTAGAACACGGCCATACAGCCCGGAAACCACACAGCACCCAAGTGATTCCGGCCGTGAAAGCCTTCGACAATACAATGTTCTATAATGTTCCCATTTCTGTACATGACTGTGGAATGAATTAATGCTGCCATAACTGATGCAAGCATCTTGAGGACACCTCGAATTTTGTATATCTTTCCACAAAGAAAGCAGATGTGTTCATTATTGTATTAATGAAACTACAGAAAGCAGGGTAACATAACAGTCCTTTTATAGAGATTACACCGAATGAGTTTCTTTTGATGGAGAGTCCATACAGAATAACAATGGCCCATTCCATACAACAGAAATAAAATGTCTTCAGGATGTTAAAAAAGTGTTTGGAGTGGAATTCCACACAGTCCCCCCCCCCCCCAAATGTTTGGAAGATGTTTTATTTTTGCTCAAAATGCACTTTTTTCAGAAACGCTAAATTATAGTCGAATCCCCACTGAGAAATTAAGCTGGATACATCCCAGTTTCAACAGAAACAGCACCTTTTTCATCACGGTTTCTCCCTCCCCACTGCAGCGTGTGTCTAGTGAAGACCTTGATGTCCATCATGGTTTCAAACAATGTAACACTCTCACAAACACGCGATCTGCCTGGTCTGTTCTTCCTTGTCCTGATTGGCTGTTGTGTTGTGTTAGGGTGGGAACTTTGTTAAAAATCTTTTTTTTTCAAACAATTATGTTGCTACGTAGTTGTGTAGGCAGAATTTCCCTGCCTCTGTGTTTGAGCAGGTTTCCTCTGATTGGCTATTGTGTTGGAGTGGGAACACTATTCTGTCTCTGATTGAAAATTCATGTTATTCGTATTGTCATTTTAATGTTCGAACATAGCCACACATAAACAATTTATCAAAATCATTGTCCCATAGCTACATATTTATGCTTCTTTGTAGCCTCACCCAGCGCACAAAAAAAGGACTGTGGGCACTCTGCACACAGCCCACTGCGCTCTGATTGGCTGGAAGTTTCAAAGGGTGGGAATAACAAGCTACGTATGTCCCCTGTTTCACCCTCTGGGTTACTCCCTCCATCTTTGGAGTGTGATTTTTAAAAAGGTGGACTTCAATGCAGGTTCCGAAGAAACGTGTGATAAGGGGAGGAGCGCATGCCAGAACTGGGATGAAGCCGTGTTCGGCACTTAAGCCATGGGGAGTCCTTGCTCAAACAGTCTTTTTTCACATGAGTGTCACTCAATAAATTGATCGTGGGGAATTGACCTATGAAAACATTTCCTGCTTGCTGTGAAGAGCAGGAAACATTTTATTTTTCCCATCAGGCCTGTTATAGCTCTCACTTTCAGTTTCTAAGCAACTTGAACTCACCATTTTCTTCCACTTCAGGATTCTCTGTGCTGCCGGCCATTTACAGAAAGTTCCCTTGGATGTTTCCTCTGCTTGTATCTCATTCACCCACCTTTCCTGTGTCTAAAGTACATGAATAAAGTTAGTTTTGACTGCCAGTTCTGTGCACATACTTTTTTTCTGTTTCTTTTGTTTTCAATGAGAGATCTTCGAAGCTATGAAGACACATCTCATTTCGAGTCTTCATAGCTTCAAAGATCTCTCACTGAATGCAAAAAAAGGGAAATGACACATGTTCGGTATTGGCAGTAGAAACTAACTTTTTTCATGAACTTTACACATGGAAATGGTGGGTGGATGAGCTGGGTGGGAGACTGAACAAAAGAACCAGTTTCCTTTGAAAGGTTTTTTTCCCCATGGTAGGGGACCAAAAAAAAGCCAGAACAATTCTTTTTAAAACTCCACAAGACATTTTATTTGTGTTGTGCAAAATGGGCCTCTGATAACTTTGATGAGAATGTTTAATGTTTCACATTCTTATATAGCAACCATCCTGGGAATAACAAACATTAAGAAAGCACAAATTAAATTTCAACTTATCTTAGTATCCTTTAATTTCCAATGTAATCTAATTTTACAGCTACAGCAGAGTATTTTTTACAGCTACTGCAGAATATTGTTAGGCTCCAAATTTGCATCAATAATGCTGGCTTTTAATACTACATAAGATTTTCTTTACATCTCTTCCTCCTAGATGTGTCCAAGGACATTTTGATTTAAAAATACTGAATGCCTAAAGTTTATTGTATAAAAGTTAATCATTTCTAGATGCCCAGTGAATATATACTTCTGTAATATATGGATAGTTAGAATGAAAGGTGGGATGGTATCATTAGATTTCATAATCATTAGATTTCATAAACTAACCAGGTTGGTACTTGTATGGGAGATCAGCAAGGAAGCCTCTGCAGGGGAAGGCAATGACAAACCACTTCTGGTTCTCACTTATCTTGAAAGCCTCTTGCTGGGGTTGTCATAAGTTGGCTGCAACTTGATGGAACTTTACACACATGCACGTATTCAGTGAAACAATGGTACAGTGCACACACTACTACATTTATCAGTTCTTTAATCCTATTATATAAAAGGCTAGTCACGGTGGTGATGGTTCACTTCCAGCCAATCACCACGCACAACTAGCTTCCAGCCAACTGTTGTGCACACACAGCTTGGGGGATTGAGAATGAACTGGTAAAAAACAACACAAACAGAACTGCAGAATATGGTGGTTACTCACTCCTTTGCATGGCCACCCTTGTCTCCCACTGTTGAATAATTAAAGTCACTGTAATTATTATAGTGTAGTAATTGTAATAATTACAGTCTCCAGGTGCCTGAGGAGGAGCAAGACAGGTGTTGGCTGCTCACAATGAGAGGGTCGCAACTTCTGGTGGCTGCAAGTGCTCTGTTAACTACTTGTATAGTGGTATAGGCATCTGGGAAGAGGGGTAGGCATCCAGGAAGAGGAGGAGAAGGAGGTGGGAGCTGGTGACATGGGGTTGAAAGGGGAAGAAAGACAGGAGGGGCTGATTTTTTAAAAGAGTAGAACCTGTGGTTTCTGTAAAAGACAATACTGTAATTTTTTTGTCACTTCACACTTTACTTGGACTGTTGAAGATGTCTACTGGGAAAACATGTAATGCTGTAGCGGTATGATATGTTGAACTCACAGCCCCACCATAAGTTTATTTGTCCTTTTTCCGTAAGGTTCTCTGGCTAAGAGAGTTTAACTGAAGGCAACTGATGCCTCTTTATAGTCTAATATTTCTTACCAAAGTGAAATCTGAAGTTTTTGGGACATTTCAAGGTAACCTCTATTTTATTATTTCTACCTCTCTAAATATTGTATGCTACTTGGCAGAGATTAGTAAAGGATATTTTCTTTATTCTTCAAGCTGTGCCCTTTAAGCCAGGTCTCCAGGCAAGTTTCTGTCAAGGTACCACTCCGTGAAGAAAACATCTTGATATTTCTAAGTCAATCTTTTGTTTTTAATGGCATGCTTATAACAGAAGTTATGCAGGACCTAGAATATTTTTAAAATAAATGATTTGGCTGTGACATTTCTGGATGATAAAATATTCATTCGGAAAGCTGTCTCTTACAGGCAAACGTGGGCGTAAGATAAGGGACCTCAGTTTGTTTCCTGAGGCATGCCTTCCTGCTTTTTTGTCACCAATACCTTGAGGAAAAAATTATACTTCGTGGTTAGTAAGTGGCCACCCTAGAATTCAGCAGCAACATAGGATCATTTAAAAAACCCATCCTACACTTGCTTAACAGGTCAATACATTAGATAGTAAGCTTGATTGTAATCTGGCTGAAATTGTTTGAGAAAAACAAATGTATCCTAATAGGCCTTGCATTAATTGTTTTATTAAGCTGATTAACCCTCACATTCTTGGTGCTTTAGATACCATTTTGCACAGATTCTCGTAAAGAGAGGGAGCAAATTTTTGTATAATAAATCAAAGTTTCCTTATAGAGCCACATATGGAGACATGAAACTCTTGCTAAATAGTCCATAGAATCAAGTGAAGGACTGCTGTGTTGGTTTAATGTTGCATTATGTGGCACAGTGCCAGAGTCTTAAACCAAGCCCAAATCCAGTTATGACACAACAGTATGTATTCATTACTATGCCAGCAACGTTGACCATCACAGGATGATGATCAACAACAGCAGTACACAAAAATGCATTCTGACATATACTGATTTTACAAAGCTGCTACTCTTGAAAAGCATATTATTATGTACACAGTTACTAGTCTGCTTTTACAATTCATATGGCAGGCATCATATATGATACCTTATGATGTAGTTCGACAGGGCATTATGTCATTGAATTTAGTTTTCCAAACCAAAATTTTTATGTGATCTAGATAATTTCAAAAGCTAACTATGGTTATAAACAATCAAAACCAGAAAAGAGTTGGGATAGAGCTGCCACTGAAATTTTTACCTTAAGTACAGTACTTAAGAGAATGTAGAGGCTTTTCCTTGGGCAAAACTCTAGGAAAGTATTGAATTGTTCATACAGCTCCTGAAACTTCTGAGAGGGATTTCATGTATTTCTCAAACTCTGTGATTCTGCTGCAACTCAAAATTAATCAGTTTAATTGGGGATCTATTAGCAGTTGGGATAGATAAGCAATGTGTGCTGTATGAAAAAGAAAAGAAGAAGACCCTGCAAAAAGCAGCAAGAAGACAAATAGGATAGTAAAATCAGCACCTTCTTTCCTGTTAAGTGTCATTCCTTGTCTGTCTCTAGATTGCTACTCTTAGGGCAATATCCTGCTTCTTCTCAGAAGTTCCATACTAGGCTTGAGCAAAACTCAAAAAAATCAGTAAAATTCAGGTTCAGTTTTTTTTCAATTTTGAAAAATTATTGGTAAAGCCCCAAAACCTGTATCAGTAAACCTGAATATCTTCAGATTTACTCCCCAAACCCAAAAATGTTTGGCTTCACTTTAGACTATCAGAATTTTTTTTCAGGGGGGGTTTCTGTCCATGGGGAGTATTTTTTCAAGTTAGAGGCACCAAACTTGCAAGGTGACTCTCCTGAAAAGGGCACCAATGTTTAGTAAACATGGGGATCCAATTCTACAGGCCTCCAAAGGGAGTGCCCCATCTTCTACCAGAAACAATAGGAAACAATGAAAGATGGAACACCTCTTTCAGGGGTCAACCAAACTTGGGTGTTCTTCTCAGGAGAGACCCAAGGCCACCCTGCAAGTTTGGTGCTTCTTCCTTAAATAATACCTCCATTCTGGAACACCCCCCCCCAATCCCCAGAAATAGTAACTCAACAATGCAACTGAATCTTTTTCAATAGAGAATCAATCCCCCACTCCAAGGAAAACCCTATAAATAAATGTAGGGAAACCTGCAGGCCTGCTCAGGCCATAACATCCCCACACAACCACCAACACAACGAAAGCCAAGAAAACCCCAGGAAAGCAATAATAGGAGTGGGTGAGGGATCAAACGTGAGAATTGAAAAATTCCCCCCAAAACCTGGGAACAAGTCAATGACCAAATATTTTACAAAACAAACACATGCTAAAGATACTTTAATTTTTAAATATCAGCAATGATAGCAACAACAAAAAACAGTGATACACTGGAGAAATTTAAACTTTTAACAGTAAGAAGATCCAACCAGGCCTGAAGCCCTAGCCTGAGCCCTAGACCTCCCCACCAAGCTACCAGCAAGCCCAAACAGTAACTACAGTAATCATCAACTACAGCAACACACAGGAGGGATTTAAACTTTCAACAACAAGATCCAACAAGGTTTGACGTCCTAGCCTGTGTCATTAATCAAAACAACAACACAGTTAAACACAGTAAAGAACAAAATCCAACCAGGCGTGAAGCCCTATTCTTAGCTCCCTTCAAAAATGCATGGCAGTCATTGGTTAACAGAGAATCTCCAGCAAGCTCTCCAATTTGCCAGTGAGAATCTCTCCCAGTTACTCTGGAAACTAGACAAAGGGCAAGAAGAGGGGAGGAGACAATCCAGCTACGACTTTTGGCAATGGGGGAGGGGCTTTAACCAGCCTTCCCGAGTCCACCAAAAAGCCCCCAGAGACCCAGCCAACGTAGATAAAGGGGTTGAAAGAGAGTCTCCAATCTGTTTTTTTAATCTAGTTTTTTAAAGAGGTTTTCTGGAAGCTACATGTGGGGAACAGGTCCTTTAAAGTTTAAATAGTCTAAACCTGATAATCTGAATAACTATTCAGGTTATCGGGTTTTACTTATTTGGCCCAGCTTTTTTCCAGCATTTTGGTACTCAGTCCCCCCAAAAGCTATATTTGAGTTTACCAGATTACCAAATTCCACACTTGCTCTCTCTCTCTTTCTCTCTCTCTCTCAGTTACTGATGTAGTTAGGACACTATCCTCTGCACTATCAAGTATGTTAGTTCCTGAATAAGAATTGTTAACCTTTGTTGTGTTAATTACTCTGTCTTCAGTTGCAATGGGAGAGTAGTAGGTATTAGAGAATATGGGACTGGGGGCTAATAAATAAGTAACTTATGACCTCAAGTTGGGGTTTAGCCTGTGTTTTCTTATGGGTTGACCTTGTGCCAGTATCTCTAAAGCATGATAACTAACAGTGAACATTTAGTCATCAGAGACACATGAGTGCTTGTGTGGCCACTTGGTACTGGCATGAGATTCTGTTGTAACACATTGAAAGTACAGTAAAAAGCTGACAAGTCTTGTCTTCAAGAAGTGGTCTTGAAGGTAGACAATATTATACTAGTGGGTACAATTTTGGAAGGCTGGTTAGCCAGCTGAATGATCTAATCACAGCCAAGGTGTGAACATGAGTTTGTTCCTTTCCTTTCCTTTCCTTTCTTTGTCCCATGGGGAAAGTATTGGAACTGTTTTGAACTTATTTTCAAAGCCCAGTTCTTCCACACAGGCTATCCTATGCTATTCTGTACCATTTGCCTCTTCTATGTTCCAAACCAGTATTTTATCTTTCCATCAAAGACAGACTAACCCTTGGTTCCAAAAAAAGTTCTTGTTGGGCTACTGCCCTGGAAGACCATTGGTGGCCAAGAGCAGTCTGAGCTAAGCAATTCTTGTGGTGCTGCCAACCTGATTCAGGACTGTTTTGTTTAAATATTTCAATTCCATTCCCACATCAAGTAACTCAAATCAGCCACAGCAGCAAAACAGGAATACAAATATGAATAACCGATCAAGCAGAACAATACATCTTGGACTGGTGAAGGTCTGAATTGTGATTCATCCAGGGGCACATGCTCCAAGCCACTGGCAAAGAGGCAAAAGGGCCTCTTTGGGTCTTGCTCTTCAGCTCATACCTAAGGAATCAAGGAATCTCTGGGAATGCTCAAGTTTTATAGTATCTGCAGGGTAATGAATGCAAACAGCCCAGATATAAGTCAGCATTTGCTAGCTAGCTACCAGCAAGAACTTCCTCAGCCCCTTACTCTGTCATTCCAATCCATCAAGATTCGTCAAGGTATGCATTTATAGATTCTTAACCAATCAAGAGCATAATAAATTCTGTGTTAGTTTACTTAACTGAGCAGTAAATTGTCTTAAAATAAACATTAAATACTAGTTAAAATAAACATTAAATACATTAAATACTGCCTAATACACATGCATACAATCACACACAAGAGTCTGGTAATGAAAATGGGAAGACAATGAAGGCTCTTTTGGACAGAAGTCAATGTTCTGCAGTGAGTGCTCAGGTAGACAAGATCAGGAGAAAAATGATGTCATGGAACAGAGTAGGGGGGAATTAATAATAAGTAGCAAAGAAAATCCTGAAGCAGTGTTGTTAGGTTAAAAGGAATGAGGCCATCTTATGGTGTGCAGAAAAATTAATTGAAGGCTGTGACTTACTGATTAATGTCCATCCAACTATTATAACAAAGCTGAAGGGCAGTATCCTTTGAAATTATTTTAATTCTGCAGCAGGTTTAGCTGGACATAATAGTTATGAAAATCATTAAGAACATGAATAATAATTCAGAAGAGAAGAACCCCAGGTTATTCAGTCTGCTTTCTGGAGTCTGACTTTTTTATTGTTAGCATTGCTGTTGTGTATTAATGAAGGACACAACTAACATTCCTATCATGGTAGAAATCATTTCTTTGAAGAGGAAAAGTATGGTCATATTTATTGTTCACTTTCCCTCAGCAAAGCATTTATTTGGCTGCCATACTAGTTATATCATCCATTCTTTTTCCTGAAGCCCAACAAAATTTCTTCACAAAGAGCTGAATAATACAAAATCAGTCCCCAATTAGACCAAGATGAGGTTGCCTGGGGATAATTTTGTGATGCAAAAAAGCAGTAAACACCAGGAAAGATGGTGATTCAATGGAAAGCAAAATATCAAGTTCTCTATCAAAATCAGCCAACCATTCATTACCAGCCAGTCCAACGTTGCTTAAAATCTTTCAAATACCAGGCCCACGAACTTGCACTTTGGACTAAGGCAAGAAGGCTTTTTCGCAAAGAATAGGAAGTTAGGTTATTTTTGGATACTTGTTTTATACAACACTGTTCACTATTTGTCTTGTTTTGGAGTGATTCATGCTAAGGCAGTATGCCTTGTTTCCTCTTTCATAATAAATTTAAAGAAACAAAATTGTTTTTAAAAATTCAGAGAATGTTTTTTCCATTAGCTGCTTATCATAGTGAGACCTATGTTTTAAGGAGAGACAATTATGGATTGTCGCCATAAACTCCTCCCCCCCCCCCATCTATTTTAGACTAATAATAAAACAAACATTCTAATCAGTGCAATTTAGTTATGCCCTTAAAAACAACAGAACCATTTCTTGCAACAAGAATGGTTTAGTATTATGATAAACGTTTTGATGCTCTGTGAATTGCTGTTATGGTTCACATCCATTTAAGTTTAAGTTTTAGCCAATCAACTGCATTTTTATGTCAGACAACCCTATCCATGGGTGAGGTGGCCAGCTGTCTTGCTGCTCCCATAAAGGCTTTCTGGTGGTGTGGGGAGGCTTGAAAAGCACAAAAGTTTTCCCGCCACCAAGAAGCTCCCACTGAGCTTAATAGACTTTTCAGTGGTGTAAGTCTAAAAGCCCTGACTGCTGGTGTAACGGGACTAATGGCCAGGAGGAAGCTGACTAATGTACATTTGAATTATTATTGTTTGTTTTGGTGAATTTTCGACCTTAGACACCACTACCGAGAATCCAAATGGTCTAATGGTTTTGGAATAAAGGCTATTGGGTGGGGCAATGCAATTACTTAATTTGGATGGTGGGCTGTGAAGCATGAGGGCTGGTGATTTTTTAATTAGGTGAAGAAGTGTGGAGGAAGCTTTTGAGAAGTCCCTATATTTTGCTCTGAATTACTGCTTTATTGCTAGGGTTGCTATCTCCAGGTTGGTAAATACCTGGAGATTTTAGGGGTGGAGCTTGGGAAGGAAAATCAGTGGGGTAAAATGTCATAAAGCCCATCTTCCAAAGCATCCATTTTCTTCAGATGAAATAATCTCTGTTGCCTGGAGATGGATTGTAATAGTGTGAGATCTCCAGGCAATACCTAGAAGTTGGTTATCCTATTTATTGCTGAAAAGGCTCAGCTGAAGAAGCAATAGGCAAGAACTAGGAAGAAGGCAAGTTCCACTCAACTCTCAGGAAAGACCTTGATAGAAATCTTCTCCTTCCTTTCTAACTGCAAGGCTAATTTCATTTGGTGCAGGCCCTCCCTCCAATCATCAGTCGTCCAAAATCACTTCCTGGGGATAAGGATGGCTCTCAACACTTTAAACTGGAGGCCTGCTTTCAAGAAATAGTGACTGGACCAGATTTTGCTAAAAAACAAATAAAGTAAGTTGAAATTGCTGCACAGACATAGCTACATTATTACTTACTGTTTGCCCAGTGTTGTTTCCATGGACTAGTTACATAAATCTTGTATTTTATATAGAGCAATTTAAATGCTGAAGTAATGTCTCTTGTCTTGGCTGTTCGATCTATTTGTTCTGCAAGTATTACTTAATCATTAATTATAACATTTTTATTTTCTTTTTGAATTATTTCTTTGTTACTAGTGAAATGGCAATGACATCCTCAGAATCCCATTTAAAACCGAATAGCTGATTGCTCACCTATTTTATGCTGAAGTGTTAATAGTTTTTAAAGATTGATTGATTCTCTTATGTGCACATTTATTCTCCTTGATAAACTCTTCAGGAATAATGCTGGTAGCTTGGAGAAAATCTATTGTCATGCCCATCTACAAAAGAAGTCACAAAGATAATCCCAGTAATTATAGACCACAAGTCTATTGTCAGTTATGTATTATGCCTACTAAGCTCTATGCATTATGTCTGCTCAAGCTTCTAACAGGCTGGGCAGAATTTATATCACTAATAGAGAGCAAATAGGATTCAAAATGGTTAGATTAACTACTGATGATGGTTAAATCCTAAATTTTCATGTACATAAATATATTAAAGGCCATGAAGTGTTTTATATATAAGCTTAATTGATTTTCAGACTGCAATTAGGATTGCCACACCCTTGCTGAGGGCAGAGGATCCCCTGCTTCGGACCCTGTGCCCCTTGGACACTTTCCACAGAGGGCCCAGCTGTCTAGCAGAGGTCTTGTGTTCTTATGTTCTTCTTATGTTCTTATGTCTTACCAGGTCTAGAATGAGGCCTAGACCTTGACATTGCTGATATGATGATGTCACTTCCAGACATGACATCACTGCACAGGTGAAAATGGAGAGATGCTCTGATATTTGGGCAAACCTCTGTGGTAAAAACAGAGTTAACCATAACATTTTTGCCCAAATACCAGATTATCTCTCCATCATTGTCATAAATGTGATGACATCACAATTTATGTCATCACACAGGAGTAATTGAGAATTAGGCCTCATTTTAAACCCAGTAAGATCCCTACCCATCTCCTATTGATGGCAAGGGAGAACTTGGTAACTTTAGCTGCATTTGATGAAATATCACATGAAAAACTGTGGTCTAACCTATAAAGGTACAATATTGATCTCAGACTTTTATTTTAACTCTGGTCACTTCATAACATGACAAAGTCAGTCAGTCAGTAAGCCTTTATTGGCATAATAATGACAGGAAAAAAAGAGGAAAAGATGTAAATAAATAGGTATAATAATAAAAGCATAAAATGCATAAAACAATAAGCAACATAGAATATATTAAAAATACTGATAATTCTGTATTGTTCCCAAAAGAAAATCTGCAACCATTGCACAGAAAGTGGGGGTCTGGGTTATCTAACAAATAGAGTAGTCTAAATAAATCAGGGAGATCAATTTGGAATAAGGGAGTAAGGTTCACAAACTTAGATCTAATTCCCTTAAATCTTAAACATTGCAATAATTTGTGGGCTAAGGATTCAACTTTCCAGTATTGCAAGGACACAATCGGTTAGACTTTTCAATATTGTTGAATCTGCCAAATGAAAAGCAGAAGGCATAACATTAAACCTAGAAAACATTTAAGGCTCCCTTTTGAACAGGGTTAAGCAGAATAAATAATGGGCCATATGACCTTGTTCAAATGGGACTGAGAAATACAAAGATGAGCAGGTTTTCATGGCTGCAGTAACAGAACTAGAAAACTCCCTATCGACCTTTTAGTTTTTTATAAGCTTCTGAATAGGACAAGGAACAGGGTGTATCCAATGACAGTCTGATGGAGTCAATTTTCTTTTCAATCATGGGTTGGCTTGTGTATCGGATAGCAGCAAATTAACCAGGAAGCTGTTATCTGTGAAATAATGGATATGTAGCCAAAACTTAAAGGTCTTTAGCCAAGCATTTAATTCCAAGGAGCTTGGCCTAACTCCAGACAAAGAGCTGCGAAGGGCACATAATTGGGGAGTCCTGTAAATTTATGAAAGAATTTGGATTGGAGGGAATTCAAGGAGTAATTAACTGCCTGAATCCATATTGGGACTCCATAAAGCAGCTGTGAGCCAACTTTAGCATTAAAGATCTTAAAAACTGGAGGGATAAAGAAATGACCATGACAATAAAAAAAGGTGCATGTGCAATAGTATTAGATGTAACCAAAAGTGCGACCTTCCAATGAGAAATCCATGATAGGTTATGAGACAATAAGAGGCCAAGGTACTTAAAGTATTTCACCTGCTCAATCTGAATGTTGTTTATTACCCAAATACACTTCTGTGGGGGGTTAGAAAACACCAAGACCTTGGTTTTCTCATGATTGAATGCCAATCTATTGGATTCAAAGCAGTCCGCACAGCACTTAATCATCTGGACTGGGAGAGTAACACAGCATTGTCTTCCTATAGCAGAATTGATACATGGGATGGGCCTAATTTTGGAGCATGTCTATTAAGTCAGAAAGAGCAGATGGAAGATCACTTTAAAAGAGTAGGGGCTAAAACACAGCCTTGCTTGACCCCTTTAAAAATAAAGATACTGTCAGACAACAGGCCCTCTTGGGTTGCCTTATTAGAAAAAGAAGTCTGGAATCAATGTTGTAGTCAGCCAGTTTTGCCCAGAGCAATGCTCTGGGGACAGAGTCAAAGGCTGCCTTCAAATCAATGAAAGTGGCATAGAGTTTGTTTGATTTAAGCACATATTTACTGGCTAAGTGAAATAGCACAAAGGCGATTGGGGCTTAGGGCAATTTCCCTTTACAGAAACCTATTTGTTCAGACCCCACTGCATGAAAATGAAGCAGCCATGACTGTAATTTCCTTAGTAATAATTTGGCGTGATCCCCATTTTAATAAATGGGAACCACAGTGGCAAACAACAGGGACTTAGGTAGCATACCCAAGTTATTAACTTGAGTAAAAAGAGTAGTCAAAATGGGGGCCCACCAGGCAGGATGAAGTTTCAAAATTTCTGGGAGGATAATATCAGGGCCAGGGGTTTTCCTTTCCTATAGGTCATCCAATAACTCAGACACTTCTTGTATTGAAACAGGCAGTCAATTTGGTAAACCTGGAGGTATGGTTAAGGGTGGCCCATTTCTTTAAAAAGATTGCAAAAATAGTCATGCCAAATGTCAGGAGAAATACAAGGACGAGTAGGTAGATTCCCTGTCAACATTGCTAAACACAGCCCAGAATTGCTTAGAGTTTTTGGTTATCACTGCTAAATGTAGAGAGTTAACATGTTTGAGTTGTTTCTTTTTGAATAACAAACATAGGTTATTCCTATATTGTATCAATTGATTGAGAAGGTCAGGCTCTAGATCTGTAGCTCTGATGAAGGGCATGGATACGACTGTTGCACTCCAAGCAGTCCCTATCGAATCAAGAAGATCCCTTGCTACTATTCTTCGGTGCCTCAACACAGGACTTCATAAGGGTGTCCACAACTTGCTCAAGGAGAAATTCAAACCTAGAGATTGTCACGAAGGGGGAATCTGCAGTAAGAACAGAGGAGTTAAGGCTTGTAACTCTGGGAGATCTAAGTAAGTTTTCAATAACTGATGCCAACTTGGTGGCCAGAGTAATCTTGGTAGGTGGTCACTGAAAGATTATTGAACCACATTATCACCATCTTCATGAAGCAAAACAAGTCTAAGGGAAAGGTGATCACCCAACAAAAGATGCCTGAACTGAAAGAATAGGACTGATGATCTTAGGTTCGGGGATATTAGGAGGTAATCAACAACACTGCAACTATAAAATGAGACAAAAGTAAAATCTTGGGTGTGATCATAGCATTTTAGATCATTCTGCCATAGCTTGCTGTGCTTAATGGCCAGTTGGATTAATTTCCTACCCGCAGCATTGAACTGAAAATCCTTTGTTTCACGAAGAGCAGGAAGTAAAAATGGGAAAATTCATCATAAAAAACCTCCTGTTCTAGAAAGGAAGCTAAATTAGCACCAACTCTAGAATTAAAATCACCTATTAAAATAATCTCAGAGGAGGGGTTAATGACACTCAAAGTCTTCAATAAAAATGGATGTGTCCCATGTTTCACTCAAGGTCTCCTTTAATAAGCCTGGGGGGATATATACATTCACCAAAATTAACAAAGAGTTTCCCCACCAGATTTGAACTGCTCAGGGCACCACCAGTAGAAAAGAGGGTGCAAGATTGCCTTAACCCTACGTCGATGGTATTGAGGAGATATTAACACTGAGCGAATTTGCAAAGTATTTCAGAATCAGTTTGGCTTTCTTGCTTCAGATATACCGGTGTGTAAAGGAGTTCAATAGGTTGTGTGTTGGCATATTTACCATGTATTTAAGTGGTCTAACAAAAATTTTCCGGCAGAGAATGTACATGCTCCTAAATCAGGCAATGAAATAATTTCTACACTATTATATGCAAATAGGGTTACCTACCTTCAGGTGGGATTACAGCTAATTTCTAGGCTACAGAGATCAGTTCCCCTAGAAACAATGGCCACTCTGGAAGATGGACTCTAAGGCTCATTCCGCACACGCAGAATAATGCACTTTCAAGCTGCTTTCAGGGCTCTTTGAAGCTGTGCGGAATGGCAAAAACAGTTGTGAAAGCAGCTTGAAAGTGCATTATTTTGAGTGTGCGGAATGAGCCTAAGGCATTATAGCCCCTGAGGTTCTTCCACTCCCCAGACTCTACCCACCTTAAGTTCTGTCTCCAATATCTTCCAACCCAGATCAGGTAACGGTATCTGGAGATTGTGTGATAATTATTTCATTAATGAAGGTGGGATTAAAGAGAGGCTTTATATGGACACCTGAGTTAAATCAGCAAATGAAAATCAGATCTGTTTTGTGAATGGTAAGCCATGTGTAATTCTTTCTGAAAGTAAAATGTCAAATGGCAGATTAGAAAACTAATTTACTTGTTGATTAAAACTGAAGAGATAAACTTCCTCAAAGCAGTTATTTTTACATGAATCTTGCAGAAAACGCTAGATGTTTACTTACTAAATTTTTATCCCTCCTTTCTTTAAGAAGCTCAGGTCAGCATACATAGTTCTCTCCTCCTGGTTTGATGGTCACACCCACAGCAACTCTGTGAGATAGGTGAAGCTGAGTGTGTGACTGGCCCAAAATTACCCAGTAAGCTTCACAGCAGAATGGGAATTTGATCCCAGAACTCCCAGATCCTAGTCTAATGTTTTACACTACACAGTGTATTGCTTACAGTATGAACTGGATTTGTCAGACCCAGGATCAAGTTATAGTTTTGCCATGAAAACTTGCTGGATGACCTTGGACTAGTTTATCTTTCATAGGGAGATTACTGTGAAGATAAAATGAAGGATGACCAACCAAGTACACTGCTGTGATGTTCTTGGAGGATGGATGGGATAAATGATAGATGAATAGCTAACTAGGTAACTGTTATTTCATTTACTTTGTTTATACCTCACCTTTCTCCTCAAGTAGCTTACATTGTCCCCTCTGTTTTATCCTCACAACAACCCTGTGAGGTACGTTAGGTTGAGAGTACATGACTGGCCCAAGGTCATCCAGCAATTTCCATGGCAGAGTAGGGATCCAAATTTAGGTATCTGAGAACCAAATATAATCTAGGTGTCGGTACTAATGATAAGTTCAAAGTCTAAGATCTCCTTTCTCAAAGCCCTTCACCTTTTCTACTCACATTTGCTAAAGCAAAACTCCTGTATTTACAGAGGAAAATAAAGTTTCCATCTTTAGAGTGCCCCCCACCCCAATTCTCTCAAACCAAAGGTCCAGAATCTGAAGATGTGTGATGCCATATCAAGTAAGGATCTTACTCATTGTTCATTAAGCATACAGCTGTCAGCTAATGCCTTGGGTTTTGGTTTTGGCAGATGGTAGCTCCTGTGATCCTGTAACAAATGTCCTGCAAGAACTGTTTTCTTGCAGTTCAGTTGTTAATTATTATGGCCCACAGGCCATTCAGAAGCAGAATAAAACCAATAAAAACACTAATATAAAATTAATATCTACATAACACTTCTCCATACAGCACTCATCCTAATTTCTAACAGTTAAAAGGTCAAAATCTATGTAAATTATGCAGTAGACATATCAGCCCATATTTTCATTGCAAAATATAGAAATTTCATCAGAGACATTTTCCCATTTTAATCTTATATTTCTATTTATGACAAAAAATGAACAGAATGTTCATCCCCAAATCATTAAATTTGTTCTTTAACATTAAATATATTCACATATATGATACGTTTACATATTTAAGGATGTAAGAGAGGATCTGAGAGACCGCATTACCCCATATGCCCCTACTCGGCCTCTGCGATCAGCAGAGGCCAATTTGCTGGTGGTTCCTGGCCCCTCGATGATGCGGCACATGGCGCACTCACACCGGGCCAGGACTTCTACGGCCTGGCCCCAGCCCTGGAGTGGAACACTCTTCCTCCAGCTATCCGGGCCCTGCTCGGGACCATGGTGAATTAGGTCTGCAGGGCCTGTCGCCAAGACCAGGGAGTTGTTTCGCTTGAGGACCTTTGGAGTGTCCAGTCGCTGAGTGGCGCCCCCTTCCCCTCCCCCTCTCCTTCCTCCCCTGCTTTTTTTTGCACCTTCTACCATCTGATTGCACTTTACCACCTTATTATCCTCCCAGAGAGGAGCCTGGCCCCTCCCTTTTCTTTTTTACTGGGGTGATCTTAACTGAATTGGATTAGGGCACCTTATTGTGATATTAACTGCTGTTTTTAAGTAGTTTTTAATGGATTTTAGTATTATATTGTAGTTATCGATTTAATCAATTGTATATGTGAATGTTGTACACCGCCCAGAGCCCCCAGGGGATAGGGCGGTTTATAAATCGAAACAATAAATAAATAAATAAATAAATAAATAAATAAATAAATAAATAAATTCTTCTCTGACTGGAAAATATTTGCTGGGGTGAAATATATGTAATCAACAAATGTGAACATACACATTTCCCAGACAATATTCAAAAGACAATGAAACTATTTCATACTGGTGCTTAGGAAGGTTCTCATTATAGAATCACAATGAAATTGCCCCTAAGGATAATCATTACCTTAAGGGTCTTTTTTTCTTTTTCCAGTTTGGATTATCACAGACCTCAAAGCAAAAATGAGTGATAAATTATAGACTGAATTTTATACCTTCTACAGTCTTTCAGGAGGAATATTAATCGGGCTGTAAGCATATGCTAATTCTCACAGCATATTTTTACCTCCTTCACATTTCTTACAAAAAGGAGTAATTGAGCTGGTCCCATCTATTGAAATAACAATGAAAGATTAAAATATCCTGAAGGAGGCAGTGTCTAGACAGTGGTTAAGAAATTTAAGCATTTGAAGATGCTGGGGGAAAATTGATCATGGCTGTCTAATCTAATGACAACACTTTGTTACCCACTTTCAGCCAGAGTGAACTTGGCCCTTTTTCTAATACTCTGTACTTAAATAAAAATGAAGAGGAATAGATTTCTTAAAAAATAATAGTTCCAGTGCATATTTAAAGCAAACAACTAGGAGTCTAATATCCAGAACTGTGTGTGCAGGGGAATACACAAATAGTGTGCTAAACCCCTCAGCCCCAGCAAGCCATGATCAGTAACACCACTGTTCAGGCAGAAAATTGAGCACTCAGGTTTGATAAATGAGGGTTTAGGATCTCCTTAGAAAAGGAAAGCAACATGTTATCATTAAAAATGGAAATCCTCAGGGATACTGAAAAAGCTATTAACACTAATTAATGAAATCACTCTAATAAAATTTCTTTAACAGTAATGGCACAGTCAGGAACAGCTATGAGGGAAATAAGTGAAAAGAACATTCTTCAATTTTAGCCTCTTATAGGGTTCAAATCAACATCTCACGATAATTACCATAAATAATCAAATGTATAACTGTCATTACTTGACTGTAGATATATATTGATAAAGCATATGCAGAATTATAACTAATATGAAAAATCATAACCAGTTGAGGAATGGAGAGTGAAAGGTCTTTCTTATAGTCAGATTTCTACTTTGTATCTATCAAAAGAGTAATAATGGTGAAGTTTGGAATGAGGGTCTGAATGCTTCAAAAAAGGGCTTCTCCAATTTAAAAACTCTGGGCTTATTATACGCCAAGACCCAGCACCTTTCAAAGTCCAGTCTCAGTTTGTATTGGATTGTATTGGATGGGGGCGGTGCTTGTGAAAGAAAAAAATCAGGAAGGGATTTCACTTAGAATCTCTGGCCCTTTCCGCACTGCAGAAAGGGCACCCCTGCACTGGCAGGAATTCTGCCGGTGGAGGGGTGGGGGGCGTTCGCATGGGAGCGTGCGAGCGGCCCCCACAGATGCCGGCGCGGGAGAGGAGCCCGTCCCACCCCACTCACCTTGTCGCCTTTGTCCCTCTTCCCCGTCCCACCCCACTCACCTTGTCGCCTTTGTCGCCCTTCTCTTTAATGGTTTTAGGGGACATGGAAGAAGGCTTTCAGCATCAGAACATAGCCAGTAATCCCTAGTACCAATGTATTCAGCATGGTGAAAATGCTCCATTCATTTCATTGGGCAAAACTACCAATCCTTAAAGTCTAGGATAACTTCCCCTGACAAACTTCTTCCTGAGTCAGCAAGAGCCATTTTACACTAATAAATGATGCAGGGAGGTGAGAGGAATCTCCAACTGAAAGACCAATACTAAAACAACTTTTTTCGAAGAAACAACAGGAAACAAATGAGACAAGAACATTCCTGGGTAAAACTCTAATTCTTACATGGTACATAGTGACTGAAAGCCAGCATGGGGTTGTGGAGAAGCCAAGCAATTTAAGAACTATCAGTCTGATGGAGCAAGAAAAGAGAGTAAGACAAAATTGCAAGTTGTAAAATTGCTCTTTTTTCTTGAATTTAAATAATTAACTGACAAACTTGGATAAAATTTTCTTCCATATAAAGTATATTCTCTAAACAATTCTAAGAAGAAAATGTTCTTTGCTATTCATGTTAGTGTCTTTAGAATTATCCTCTGAATCAGCATTTCTCAGACTGGGCTCAGGGACTTTGATCACATTACGAGAAGACAAAACTTGCTGGGTAAGACAAGAAAACTATAAAAAGTTCAGGATAGTAGGAAAAGAGGGAGACCCAACTCAAAATAGCTTGTCTGAATAAATGAATCCATGGCCCTCAATCAGTGATGGAGGGAGAGGAAACTGCATCCGGGACATGAACTGCCCACACGGTCCCTCCCATCCCTGCCCCCTCCCACCCCACTCCACCCATGACACGCCCCCACCCCCGAAACATGACTGCAATGACAGCACCCAGGGCGAGCTGCCCCAGATGTCCCCATTGCAACTCCGCCTCTGCCCTCAATTTGCTAAACTTGAGCAAGATTATTAATGATAGGATATTGTGAAGGTCATTAATTCATATGGCTGCCTAAGTCAGAAGTGACTTGACAGCACTTAACACACTTGCAGGTACTGAACCCTGGCACCTTTTTTTCTTTTGCAAGTTGTGATCTTCATATACCAGCCTGCTGCACTCAGCCAAAGTAAGAGACAGAAGGAGGTAGGTTTCTGATTTTTTCCCCTCAAGGATCCCCCAAGTTTTAAAAATGTCTATTTTATCTCTATATGGTCCTGGTCAGTGGATTTAAGTATCCACAGATAGGCTATGTTGCAAATGAAATATATCAAGTAAGGGAGTTTCCTGCTGTCTCCAGTATAAAGGTCTTTCTAACCAAAGGGTGAAATTGATCACAGCTTGTACCAGAGCCTTTTGAGTTGTGGCCAAGTAGCTAACCTCCAAGAACTGTCCTAGTAGGATTTACACAGAATTACTTTTTTAATTTAAAATTTCTTTTACATGGTAGTTGATGTGCTTCTCATTGTTCTATTTTAAGGAATCTAAAGATCAGAAGCCTCCATGGAGCATGTACAACTTACAGTGAATTTTGAAAATGGGCTGTCAGGCACATAGTGGGTGCTAGTGAGAAGAAAGGAAAGTAGAGGTCTGCAAAAATGAGGCAGGAACTTGGCCTGATAACAGCTGTTAATCACCTTTAAGTGAAGATGTTTGAACTGATTCTTCCAGTACTTTTGATAACTGACAGCCCATTCTTTCTTCCAGACATACCCCTGTTGTCAGGTGCTTAATTTTTGTACATGCAGATCATTTCAAGCCCTAGTAAAAAGTTACAACAAAAATCTCAAAAGATGAACAAGATATGGACATATATGGACCTTGATCTTTTGACTCTCTCCCTGCAGAACAATGAAGCCTTAAGGGAAAAAGAAGACAGTTGGATTTTACTGAAAGAGGGGTTTTTTGCAACCAGGTTCAATACTGTTTGAGATATTATACCTTTGACCTTAACATTTGTCAACTTTTTTATTTTAAACATGTTAACTTTTGTTATATTTTAGATTTATGAAATTGGCTAGTAACAACAACAGAAGCCTTTATTGGCATACATTAATAGGCTAGTAAATAACTTACCAATTTTTTCTCTTGGTTACAATAACTAATGATTGATGAAGTCACCTGAATGAAATGTGGATAACTATACTATGATAATCCCTATTCTAGGGATTTCAGTATGTACATTTCTTTTCTTTCTCTTATTTGCTCTCACTATTCTTAAACACTATATAAGTTATTTTTGCAATGTTTGTAATGGAAATAAACTTTATTTTTTAAATTAAAAAAAGATGAACAAGGCTAACATTCATTTTAATTGATTTAACAATTTACTAAAGTCAAACAAATATAAAAAAGCCCAAGCAAATTAAATTGTTCTCCAGTACTTGTGAAATATTGGAAAACAATTCACAAACTGAGCATTCAATGTAAATCTTTCCAGCAGCACCATGAGAAACATGATCTTGCCTGTTACACTTTTAAAGAGCATGACAAAGCATGATTCACACTGATGAATTACAAATTCATAAGGATTTTTACAAAATATAATACAATGTTTTAATTTTATTTACAAACATCATACATAAGGTCCAACAGTTTTTAGAAGTGTTAAAAGCTGCCCAACCATATTTTTCTGCCTCCAAAATATAATACAATAAACATTTCTTCCACATATGCCTTTAGGTGAATAAGCAAACTCAGAATGAGTTTCAGGACATGTTGAAATGTCTTTTTCTTCAGATCTATATAAATGGAAAGTTCTATGAAAACTGCAAAGCATTTGGGGAACAGACAGATCTTTTCTGTAATATGCCACTAATCAGGAAGAGAGTGTTCAACAATCATTGCTCATGATTTAGTCCAAAAAGGAGAAGAGAGCCCATAAGTGGGCTTGACATCACTTTACACACACATGCTTATCAACACATTCCAAACTTGGTTGCATAGTACAATAGGACCATTGGATTGGATACAATCAATTTTTCCACTGCTGAAAAAGGAAGGTGGATCTTCTTTGATGATCACCCAAAAAGACAATACTGTGGATCATGGGACCTACAAGGACAAAAGCCATATGGCACAGGAGTTGTCAAAGGAAAAAGCAATACATGGGGTTTTTTCCAAAGGGAAAATTAAATTGAAGGGAAAAACTTGCTAAATCTAGCCCATAATGTTCACTGTGTGATCCCTGAAGGAATAAAAAGAACTCGGAAAAAATATGTTAAAACACCAACAAATTACTTACATGGTGTGAAACAGGGAGAAAAAGTGAACCTTCTGTTAATTATTTATTTTGACAATTTTTATGCTCCCTCTCTAGAGACCTGCTCAAAGTTTCTCAGAAATCTGAAAAAGTCCCAGAGCACCATAAAAACAATTAAGGCTGACAAATCATTAAAAATTCAGCTGTCAGTTGTTCCAAAAATATTTAGTTACCCTGAAACCACACTTGTTGGCCTGAAAATAAAAACAAATATCCAGAACAGTCCTAGCTTCTGCAAAACATTATCTGGTCCAATACAAGACTTTCTTTTAACTCTAAGATTTCTGAGGCTTAGAGTTATAGCCCACCTATACTTTCACAACAGTGGCCTGCATTCAGATATCTGTACATAGAAAAAAGAGTAATTCCACATTCCACTTCACTCTTGCTATACCATCCAGCCCCCAGATATATCCTTCCTAGGGATCCGGGACCTGCAGGAAATTAACTGCAAGGGGTTAGGGAGGCTGTTGTTAGGAGTGACAAGGGGTTGAAACTGCTCTTGTTTCCTTGTTTCTAAGCACAGTTTCATTCAAGGATGAGAGGAATTGCATCATGGCATCTTCCTCACACAAGACTTGGACCTACCTACACATCTGTTTTTCCACATGGTTCCCGCAGACTTGAAAATTATCTTTCTGGGAGATGGAAGGGGCTGTATGGAAATCCATGTGCCCTCTGTGCGCAGATGGTTGGATAATAGAAATTACCTTTATTAGTGATTAGAAAGAACAGCCCTGGACCCTATTGTTAGTGGAAAGATGGGTTACAAGTAGACCAAATTAAAAAACAACACATTTCATAGTAGCGTATAATTGCTAAGGTTGGATTAAGAAACTTGGATGCTTATGTTTTTCTCTTCTGCTTCAAGGCAACTATTGTGGTCAGAATGTTCTGCTCTGCTTTTTAATTGTAATCAGAGCTTTTTTTTATCTGGCTACTTTGGTGGCCCTAATCACTGTGGTAGCAATAGAATTGATGGCGGGGATTTGAACATAGCTTTATAAAACTGTACCCAGGAATAACCCTGGGTGCCCCCCCTGCAGTGCCCACCAAACCCCATGTGCAGCATGGGAGCAGGGCCAGTTGGGCTCACCCTGCTCCGTTCTCTGCAGAAGTGGGGCCACTTGGCTCCCCCCACACTCTTGGAGATCAGGAGCAGGGTGGGCCCATTTGATGCTGGCCTCAGCTTGCCCAGGCCCAACTTTAAATTGCAGGCTTCCAGTCTGACTGAAGGTGCAGCTTGGGGGGCAGGGGGTGGAGGAGCAAATGGCATAAAGCTAGAGCCATCAGTCCGTGGTGTTCAGTCTGATCCTGGTCTCAGAAAGCCTTGGATCGAGCTTTAAACTTAAAACCTGAAGTTCAACGCTAGATCTGGGTGAGCTGAGGCCTGCATCAAACAAGCCTGCCCTGCCCCTGATTTTCACAGAGTTTGGGGGTGGGGTGATACACAATAACTGTATCAGTGCGCACGAACCTAAACCAGTATAGCTATGGATCGCACGAACCTAAACCAGTATAGCTATTCATTTGGTTCATAGCTATACTGGTGGGGTTACACACCTCTGAAGATGCCGGCCACAAACACAAATGAAACATTAGGAATAAGATCTACAGCCCAGAAAACCCACAACAACCTGTTGAATCTGGCCATGAAAGCCTTCAAAAATACAAATACATTTTTGTCTAGCTTTTAGCTGTCCCAGTCTGTGTTCCTTTAGGTTTGACATTCCTTTGTCACATCCAGAAATTCTACCCTCACTCAATCCTAAGGATCTAACAGTGACCACTACAGTTATAGGGTTTTTAGAAAGTAACTGCAAAACCATGGTAGTAAACAACTTATATATTCTTATGGAAGTAGGGGTGGATAGCGTGTTGGCCAACGGATGATACCAAATTATGTAAGGTGGTGAGAACTGCAAAGGATTGACAAGAGCTCCAAACGGACCTTTGTAAATTAGTTGTGTGGACTAAGAAATGACAAATGCAGTTCAGTGTAGCAAAATATGAAGTGATGCACATAGGGGCAAAAAATCCAAACTTCACATACATGCTACAGGGGTCAGTTCTACCAGGAAAGGGATTTGGGCATCTTAGTTGATAGTTCCATGGGAATGTCAACTCAATGCATGGCAGCTGTGAAAAAGGCAAACTATGTTGGGGATAATTAGGAAAGGAATTGATAATAAAACTGCAAAGATTGTCATGCCCTTATATAAAGCAGTGGTGCGACCGCACTTGGAGTACTGTGTTCAGTTCTGGTCACCACATCTCAAAAAGGAGATCGAAGAGATAGAAAAAAATGCAGAGAAGGGCAACAAGGATGACTGAGGAATTGGATCACCTTCCTTATGAGGACAGACTGCAGTGTTTGGAACTCTTTAGTTTGGAGAAGAGACATCTGAGAGGGAATATGATTGAAGTCTATAAAATTATGCATGGGATAGAAAATGTTGTCAGAGAGACATTTTTCTCTCTTTCTCACAATACTAAAACCAGGGGGCATACGTTGAAAATGCTGGGGGGAAGAATTAGGACTAATAAAAGGAAACATTTCTTCACAAAGTGTGTGTGATTGGTGTTTGGAATATGCTGCCACAGGAGGTGGTGATGGCCACTAACCTGGATAGCTTTAAAAGGGGCTTGGACAGATTTATGGAGAAGTTGATGTAATCTTGATCCTCCTTGATCTGAGATTGCAAATGCCTTAGCAGACCAGGTGCTCAGGAGAAGCAGCAGCAGAAGGCCATTGCTTTCACATCCTGCATGTGAGCTCCCAAAGGCACCTGGTGGGCCACTGCGAGTAGCAGAGTGCTGGACTAGATGGACTCTGGTCTGATCCAGCAGGCTCTTTCTTATGTTCTTATGGGCAGTTTCCAAATAATCTCAGTAGACTATATTGGTCATAGTCCTTAAGTCACACACATTGGTGTAGTTTAAAATAGAACTGCTGTTTTAATGGGATTTTTGTAAGACAGTAAAGGGCAAAAGCATTATCTAATGACTTGCCTTTTTCTCTTCCAAATATCCAACACACTACAAATTTGGGGACTATATCAGCTTCCTGGGATTCCCAGTAAGTATTAAGTGGGATATAAATTTTAGATTAATATTGAAAAATCAATATACATTTTCTACCTAATCCTAACTGCTCCTGGAAAATGGAAATATTATACAGCTTTCTCTGACAGATAGCTAAGCTTTCACAACTGTGTACACATTTGTAAATATTGCACAGGTGGTACCTTAAACCAAAGACATCAAAGACAGTGTTTCATACATCTACACTACCCATTCTAAAGCCCCATAGGAGCTTATTATCTTGGATGATCAAATACTAGCCTATGATTCAAATACAGTACATCCAGCAGTCTCTTTGGACTGCATGGCATTGCACATGAGAAACTATAGAGACATCATCAGATTCTGTAAAAACAAGCACAACTTTATTTAGCAAGTTTAACTCAGTCATATATCCTTGTTCCATTCTTCTAAGGTGGACCCTTCCCCAGAGACCTTCCTGTTCTTACAGTGAAAGGCATGCCTTCCACAGTAGTATTAGTAATTATAGTTCAATTCAGATCTTCACATGCAGTCCCGCATTGGACAATACCTGTGTGCATGCCAGCCAACCAGTAGATTTTTTTTAGCTTCCTTGTTAGGGAGAGCCACCCCTCCAATTTGGTCCAAAAACATGGGAGTTTTTTCCACATAGCATCACAAGTACCAGACAGGAATACCCCCTCCACCTTCAGTTCTTTCTTTGTTGCCAATGTGAGTCAATTTTTTTTCCTAGCGCTGTCTTTGACTTTCTGGGACTACTCAACTGTGAGTTGTTTTTCTCTTCACCTGACAAAATCTTCTGCTTGGGCAAAGCCCATATCTTTATCAGAAGGGATGTACCACTTGTGGTTAAAAAAAATTGCTTGTTCTGTGTCTGGGGGAACCCATAATACGCAGGCCTGTAAGATTTGACAAAACTTTTCTTCTTATTCTTTTGCTGATTTTAGTTTTAACCGAATGTTGGTACTGGTGGTTCTGAATATTGTCGCAATGACTTTTTACATTTTGGTTTTATTGTTGATTTTGTTGTCAGAGATGCAAATAATATTTACTGTGTAGCATCTTTAACTATTTGATGGAAAGACGCCTCACTAATATTACTGATTTCTTCCATACCATAGCCAATGTATATTCATTAATCAGCAAATATTCCAAAACGAATTAATGAGCCATGCTAACATTTGCAAATATTTGAATGCCAACATTTGAGAGTATTTGAATTTGTAAGTCATCCTGTTCAATTAGTACAGTGGCAGTTAAGGGAAAAGGTTTTGATTTTTCACCATCATGATGGCATGATGCATGGAGATCAAGTGATTAGCAATGCCCTTCTAGGAAAAGTTACATCCTTCTAAATCCAGGTAGGTCAATGGACTTAGAAAGCTGTAACTCTGTTCAGGTCTGGACTGTCAGAGTTCAAAGTGCTTCTAAGACTAATGTAACAATATATTTAAAAATCTCAAAGAAAATAACTGGTGTGATGCCTCAGGCCACACAAACAGCCCTGGATCCAAGCAAACAATGTTCCAGCTGTCAACTATATTGTGGCATCTTGACATCTAGGCTTTCCATATGCAAGCTGAAATTTCAAAACATTTCATCATGTCTAAATAAAGTCAATCAGATAGAAAAATGGCTTGGTGTCTTTAAAAACATATAATGACACCGAAATCCCTTTAATTACAATGTTATTACTGTATTTCCAATCATTGTGTATTGTCTTGATCATCTATAAGTAGTCTCTGCAATGCTTTCCATTTTACTGATTTAGCATTTAACACAGTGCTCTTTAGGCAAATCATATGTTTGCATTGACTGGGCAAATGATATGTTTGCATTCCTTTCTTATGTAATCATAGGCCAGTGTGCACACTCACTACAGGAAGTTCTTCCTAATGTTTAGATGGAATCTTTTTTCCTGCACCTTGAACCCATCCTTGTCCGAGTTTCTGGAGCAGCAGAAAACAAGCTTGCTCCCTCTTTAACAGGACATCCCTTCAAATATGTAAACATGGCTGTCATGTCAATGATGTCACCAATTAACTTTATCTTTACCAAACTAAACATACCCAGCTCCCTAAGTCTCTCCTTATATAGCATGGTTTCCAGACCTTTTACCATTTTGTTCGCCCACTCTGGACATGTTCCAGCTTGTCAATATCTTTCTTGAATTGTGGTGCCCAGAACTGAACACAGTATTCCAGGTGAGGTCTGACCAATGCACAATATTGAGGTACTATTACATCCCTTGAGCTAGACACTGCACTTCTATTGATGCATCCCAGAATTGAATTGGCTTTTTTGGCTGCTGCATCACACTGCTGACTCATGTTCAGTGTGTGGTCTACTAAGACTCCCAGATCCCTTTCACGTGCAGTGTTGTTAAATCATGAATCACCCATCCTATATCTGTGCATTTCCTAAGTGTAGTATCTTATATTTATCTCTGTTGAAATTTATTTTGTTAGCTTGGGCCTATCTCTCTATCTGTCACCGGCTGGCTGTCAAGGAAGCTCAGGAGACAGGTTGCAGCTGGTGAATGCTTCTCAACTTTATTAAGTAGGCTGAAAAGTCTCTAACGCACCAGGCAAAGTACTGGTCAAGATTCAGTTTTAGGGCTAGCAAGAAAGCTCATTGGTCAACCGAGTCATCAAAGTCCAAAGCTTAAATTCAAAGAATAGGTCTGGGGGGCAGAGTCCAGGGGTCATTACCGAGGAGCAGGCTTTCCAAAGCAGTTCATAGGTCTGAAGCAGAGCAGCCGGTCAAGGTGACGTGTTGCTTGTTACAGAGAGCTCACAGCTGTGATCTTCCTCTTATCAGGGGCGGAAATCATCCTAGCAAGTCTTGCCTCAGGGAGTTGATCCTGCTGGCTACTCGCAAACAGTGAGCAGCCAATCTAGCTGACCTTCTATGTTCAGCTAGGTCCAAGCGCAATCTCTGGTGATGTTGCTTTAAAGGGGAAGGTGAGCTGGGGGGACTTCCTGATTGAGGTACTGGGGTGGACTCTGAGAATGTCCAAGATCATCTAAGGGCCCAGCAGATGGTTCTGAGTTCAGACTATCAGCACGGGGTGATGCTTCTGGGTTACACAGCTGTGCTTGCTCCACCTCCCCTTCTTTGGGGCTGTCTGAAGCTGTCCTGATGATAGCTGGTTTATCCTTCTCTGAGCTACAGCTGCTGTCATCCTCAAAACCACGAAGTGTTCCTTTGCTGCCAGTGGAGAGATTGAGAGGAGGGTATGGCAGGCTGCTTTCATCTTCCAGCCTGTCCGATGTCTCTTCACTCTCTGACCAGGATGGAGGACTGACCATGACACTAACCTGTCCTGGTTATTTTGAATCCCGACTGTCCTCCAAGGTATTAGCTACTCCTCTTAATTTGGTGTCATCTGAAAATTTGATTAGCATGCCCTCTATTTCATCTTCCAAGTCATTGATAAAAATATTGAATAGCACTCGGCCCAGGACAGAAACCTGTGGTGCTCCACTAGTCACTTCTCTCCAGGATGAAGATGAGCCATTGATGAGCACTCTTTGGGTTCGGTCAGTCAACCAATTGCAAATCCATCCAACAGTAGCATTGTCCAGTCTAAATTTTACTTGCTTACTTGCAAGAATGTCATGGGGCCCTTATCAAAGGCTTTACTAAAATGTAGGTATACTACATCAACAGAATTCCCTTTGTCTACCAAGCGTGTCACTCTATCAAAAAAAGAGTTGAGATTAGTCTGGCATAATTTGGTTTTGAGAAACCCATGTTGACTTTTAGTGATCTCATTGTTCCCTTCTAAGTGCTTACTCACTGTCTGTCTAATGATCTACTCCAGAATATTTCCTGGTATTGATGTCAGGCTGACCGGATGTTAATTGTTTGGGCCCTCTTTTTTCCCTTTTTTGAAGATGGGAATAACATTAGCCCAGTCCATTGGGATGTCTCCTGTTCTCCAGGAGTTATCAAAGATTATAGCAAGTGGTTCTGATATTACTTCTTCCAATTCTTTAATACCCTGGGACGCAGTTCATCAGGGCCTGGAGATTTGAATTAATTTAAGATAGCTAGATATTCCTTTCCACCTATTTATTTATGCTGTGCTGAATTTCCCCTGCTGTATCTTTGTTCCATTTTCCCCTGGATGAGCACTGTTTTCTTTTTGAGAAAAGACCAATGCAAAGAAGGTGTTAAGTAGTTCTGCCTTTTCTCCATCCCCTGTTAGCATTCTGCCATCTTCTCCATTCAGTGACTCTATCCTATCTTTTTTTCTTCCTTTTTCTACATACCTCCAAAAAGCCCTTTTTGTTGCTTTTAACCTCTTTGGCAAGCCTGAGATCATTGTGAGGTTTAGCTTTTCTGACTTTCTCCCTATACATTCTAATTATTTGTTTGAATTCCTCTTTGGTGATTTCCCCCCTTTCCCATTTCTTGTACATGTCCCTTTTAAATCTTAGCCCAGTTGAAAGTTCTTTAGACATCCATCCTGGTTTCCTTAGACACCTCCCATTTTTCCTCCTCATTGGAACTGTTTCAAATTGTGCCTTCAAGATCTCATTTGCACTCCCTTCTCTTGTAGTATTTTCAACCACAAGATTACACCCAGTAGTTTCCTAAGCTTTCTGAAGTCTGCTTTCTTAAGGTCTAAGATGTGTGTCTGACTACACTTAGTATCCGCTTTCCACTGTATAACAAACTCCAGGAGAACATGATCACTCCCACCTAAGGATCCTACCACTTCCACTCCACTAATCAGGTCATCATTATTGGTTAAGTTAGAAGAAGATATAAAATAGCTGTTCCCCTTGTTATTTCTTCCATCTTCTGGACCATGAAATTGCAAGGCAAGTGAGAAATTTGTTGGACCTGATAGTCTTGGCAGAATTTTTTCTCCCAACAACTATCAGGATAATTGAAAATTCCCTTTACTACTACTTCTTTCCTTTCTGGAAGTTTGGTCATCTGCAGAAAACCTCTGGGATATTTTCAAGACCAACTACTAGACAATCTGGAATTCATGGCTTTATTACCTTCTTCCTTAAATTAACTAGCTCTTCCATCTACCCCAGCCCAGCACTGTCTTAGATCTTCAGCCTGCACAAATTGGATATCTTGGCTTCCAGTTTAGCCTTGGACAGTAATCATGTTTTATTGTTTTGTTTGTCTTACCCTTCATACATGTGCACATCACAGCAAGGCCCAGCCATGCCCCTCCTCCTTTCTGAAAGTGTGGTGGCTATTTTTCTGCTCCCCTTGTGACTCCCACAGGTTGTCCAGGGCATTTGCCCCCAGATGTTCCCGTGGCAGCTACGTCTATGGAATGGGGATTTGAGCCTACATTTCCCCAGATCTAATCCAGCACTCAGCCACAACCCCACCTTGTTAATAGCCACAATGCTTGGTACTCTTCTCCCACAGAGAGTGGATAAAAAGAGGGAACATATGATTTGATGAGAAGGAATAATTTATCACTGTATTGCAGATGTAGGTTTGTATTAATTACATTATGCTGAAAACAGAACAAAAAATTCACTTGCAGATTTCTGGCCCTCTGTGAGGTGCACATCTTTATTTTACAATTATTTTGATCATTTATAACAGCCACATTTCCAATAAAAAGTGAAGGATACAGTCTCCTCACAGCCCATCTGCTTCCTTCCACAACAAACAACAACAGAGATTCTGCCATTTAATAACATTAGGGCTCAAGTGATTGCTTCTGATCTTAATGTCCACTCTATCATGTCTTAAGGTTCTTCTTTGCTGTGGCTTTCCCCATCACATTCAATTACCCTTCTACCAAGCTCTGTTTACACATCTGTCAGTGAAATGGAATTCAGTTTACAGAATATGCCCCTAAAGCAGGGACTTGTTTTGATTATCTGTTTCTTGAAGCCCATGTAAAACTACTGGCTGCAGTCCAAAATAGCCATATGCGTGGGTGGGAGAAAGGCTCACAGAGAGCCAGAGGTGATTTAAAAGTTTTCACTGCAGCTGACCACTTGGATGAGCAGGTGAGCCAGTTTTAATAGGAAGCATCTTGCCCATTCTGCTATGTGGATAACTGCAGTAAAGTTTCAGAGCCCCCACAATAGCTGGCTGGCACCTGAAAGTAAAATTCCTTCTTTGAAGTGAAGCTACTGTGTGGTGGAGTTATTTGTCTGCTGTGCCAAGCCGTCTTCAACTGCACTTATCTTTCTCTGGTAACACACCTATCCGCTGATAAACCGCCTGCTCTGTCATTCTTGTACAGGCTTTTTTCAGACACTAAAAGTATGGGGCAGGTCATTTGTAACTTACATGTTACAGGTTGCAGCAGCTTTTGCACCTTCACAATCATCAGCCTTCATTGTAAAAGCATGTATTTCCTAGGGTCATGGTCAAGTGTTCACTGTAGTGGCAATTTTCAAGGGGAAGGCCATTCCAAAGGGAAGGGGCCATTACTAAAAATGCCTGAACAGCATAAGGCAGGAAAGGAGGCAAAAGTGGATGAACAGAAACTCACAGGAACATAATGAAAATATGCATTTGCAACTGAATTTTTTGCACATTTTTTGCACTATTTGAATGCAACTGAACAGTTTGATGAACATGCAATAGTGCTGACTGCTACGTGGACAGATTGCAAGCCAAACTAAAGAGTGATCAAGCATTCCTGAATAATAAACGGCTGTCTGCCTCCAGCATCAAGAGATCACAGTGTTAAGATTTATCAGTAAATCAAGATATTAAGTTGAACTTTGTAATAGCATTGGTCTGTGAAGCAGTGTGAAAGCTATGAAACAGAATATAAAGTACAGAAATTGCAGAAGTGAGTCAGTGTGTGCGGAAGGAAATCTTGACAACATCACCACCCTTCTTTTGCACCAGGACACATTAAAGTGCCTAGCTTTTTTCACTTTATCATTTTTCCTTCCTAAATATCATCCCTATATAATTCTCTAAGGTGATGCCGAATCCTCCAAACAATGCACGCAGGACTGTCCTTCACATGCCTATTGATTGGGGGTTCATCATTGCACTGTTCCCTAAAGCCAAGCTGAGCTGCCAAGGCAGCAGCACCTTGGCACCCAGTGCTCCAATGGCTGTCAACAACCTCCCAGTTTGCCCCCTCTCACCACCCTCAAAAGTCAGCCCAGTAGGGCTGGTCAATACTAAAAAAATTCGGTAAAATTCGGATTGGGGTATTTTGGGGCATAAAATGATTTGTATTCCTGAATCCGAATCATAGCCGATTCGGATATGCCCGAAAATTCGGGTAAATCCGAAAGATTCGTGTCCATTTTAGTATTTTTTTGAATTTTTGGTGTTTTTACACGTTGTGGCCTGTAGGGGACGCAATTTTAAAGCTAGTGGCACTAAACTTTCAGGATATCATATGGGGACTATCCTGATGATTCTCCCCAAGTTTGGTGCAGTTTGGTTCAGGGGGGGGCAAAGTTATTGACCCTCAAAAGGGGTGCCCCATCCCCCATTGTTTCCAATGGAAGCTAACAGGAGATGGGGGCTACACTTTTGAAGGTCCATAACTTTGGACCCCCTGAACCAAACTTCACCAAACTTGGGGAAGGCGTTATCATAGGAGACAGTACTTTTATGGATACCCTGAAATTTTGGTGACAGTAGCTCCTAAGAAAGTGCACCCTCTCACAGTCACTCCAAAGAAATTTCCCAGATTCAATGCAATGCTCCTGTGAGAATTTGGCTGGCTGGCTGGCTCCATTGCAGAAAGCCAATGTAGGGAAATTTCTGTGGGAGGGGCTGTGGAGTGCACATTTCTCATGAAGTAAACCACCATTAAAACTTTCAGGGAATTGTCTTCAAGAGAGTCTCTTCCATGACCACCATCCAGGGTTTGGTGTGAACGTTTCTTCAACTGGGGTTCTAATGTTACATGGGTAGGGTCCATCTCCCACTGCCCCCCATAAGCAAAGTTCCTCAAACCTGGATGAATTCGTCATTCAGAAGACTCTCCTGAAGATACCCTGAACGTTTAATGACTGTACTACCTTGATAAATGTGCACCCCACGAGCCCTCCACCAGAAATCTCCCCTATTGACAGCAATGCAGAAGAAGTCACTGCAGAAAAGAATATTAGGGCAGAATTTTCAAGGGTGCCTGCAGGGGAGCGCATTTTAGATACGCATATCAGCACCAAAATATCAGGGTATCATCCGGGTGACTGTCCTGATTGAGCACCCTTTCAAGCTTGGTGCAGTTTGGTTTAGGGGGACCAAAGATATGGACCCTCAAAGTGGTAGTAGCCACCATCTCCTTAGCTCCCATTGGAAACAATGGGGATAGGGAGAATTCCCTTTGAGGGTCCATAGCACTTTGGCCCCCCTGAACCAAACTGCACGCAAACTTGGGAAGTGTCCATCAGAGACAGTTTCCTGATGATAGCCCTGAAATTCGGTGCCACTAGCTTTAAAAATTCCGGGTTTCATGTTTCACGGCTTCCTGCACATGAAGCCTGCTGGAGTGAAGTGAGCCGGTGAAACACGCAAACTCCAACATTTTAAAGCTAGTGACACCAAACTTTCAGGGTATCATCAGGAGACTGTCTTGATGATACCCTGAAAGTTTGGTGCAGTTTGGTTCAAGGAGGAGCCCAAAGTTATGGACTCCTCAAAGGTGTAGCCCCATCCCTCTATCAAAGCTCCCATTGCCGAAACAATGGGGGGATAGTTACGCACCCGCTTTTGAGGGGTCCATACCTAAACCAAACTGCATCGAAACTTGGTGGGCAACATCAGGACAGTCACCTGATGATACCCTGATAATTTGGTGCCGAAGCCACATCCTTCAAAATGCGTCCCCTGCAGGCACCCCAGAAATTTGCCCAAGATTCTTTGTTCTGCAGTTGACTTAGCGCTGTATTGCTGTCAATGAGGAATTTCTGGTAAGAGGGCTGTGAGGTGCACATTTCTGAACGTATGGTCACAAAACTTTCAGCGTATCTTCAGGAAAGTCTTCTGACGATGACTACCATCCAGGTTTGGGAATTTTGCTTCAGGGGTTTTTTAATTCTATGGGACCCCAAAGTGCGGTGAAGGGCCACATCTCCCACTGCCCCCCGGAAGTAAAGTTCCCCAAACCTAGGAAAGGTGTCATCCAGAGACTCTCCTGAAGATACCCTGAAAGCTTTGTGAGTTTACCATGAAAAATGTGCACTCCACAGCCCCTCATCATCGAAAATTCCTATTGACAGCAATGCAGCCTAAGTCACTGCAGAACAAAGAATCTTGTGCAAATACTGCTTCTGGGGAATGCAACTCTGCAGGGTACGTACCATTGTGTAGATGTATCGAGTACACCAATATTTCAGTGTATTATCAGGAGACTGTCCTGATGATGCCCTCCAAGTTTGGTGCAGTTTGGTTCTGGGGGGCCAAAGTTATGGACCCTCAAAAGTGTAGCCTCATCTCCTTAGTTCCCATTGGAAAGAATGGGGGATAGGGACACCCCTTTTGGGGGTCCATAACTTTGGCCCCCCTAAACCAAACTGCACCAAACTTGGAGGGTATCATCAGGACAGTCTCCTGATGATATCTTGAAATTTAGGTGCCGATATGTTTAAAAATGCGCCCCCTACAGGCCGAAACGTGAAAAAACACCAAAAAATAAAAACGCAATTCGGCTGGTGATCCGAATCCCATGGATTCGGATCTGTTAGGATTCGGACAGCTCAGATTCGGACCTTGCTCATCCGAATCCGTCTGAATCAGTGCAGATTCGGTAAAAATCCAGATTCGGACTGTCCGAATCTCCAACCCTACAGCCCAGCCTAATGGGGCATCAGTGCCTTCATGCCCTGTCCTCTACTGAGCACACTGACAGCCTCTCATTTCCACCTCCCAACACCCTTGAAAGCTGGCCTGGCTGGATGGGGCACAGAGCCTTGGCAGCCACTGTTCTGATGGGCCACCAACAGTTTCCCCACCTTCCATATTTTTAGTATTTTTCAGTAGTTTGTTTTTTTAGCCATGCAAGGGAAGGGGAGGAAGTGAGGTGTGGCATGCAAGGGAGGGGAGGGGGCCCAGCATCTAGACATGGCCCACCCACCCTAGTGGAGGGAGGGGGAGGGGAAGGAGTGAGGGGTGGCATGCAAGGGAGGGAAGGGGAGGGGAGGGGGGAATTTTTTATAATCTCCGTAGCAAAGCATGGGTATCCTGCTAGTCATAGTTATAATGGTGTTGGTAATATCATGCAATAATGTTTTAAAAAGTGGCACATACACTTCTGAGATATACTTCAGCTACCGCAATATTACAATATTAAACAACAACTATCTTTAAGTTTACTTGATTTATAAAGTCTACAGTATGGGACCACTGACAAGTTATTCTACCATATCTGCTATAGTGGGAGCAAAGTGACTCATAAGGGGAAAAAAGTTATCCAAGATAACTTCTTACATCAAGGAATAGCTTCTACTTGTCACATGGATCTGACAAAGACTTGAGGAGTATCTGAATAGAAACTTGTTTAATTAAAACTTCCTCAGAAGTCTTCTCTGTCTTCTCAGGGTAAGATCACTGTTCTAATATCAGCCATGCATTCAAAAACAGATGACTAACAGCCTTGATCATACATGAAGAATATAGTTTCTCTGAACTGTAGACTTCATGTATAATCAAAGCTGCTAGTCATCTGCTTTTAAATGTATGGCTGATGCTGGAACAGTGATCCTACCCGGAGAAGACAGAGAAGACTGCTGAAGAAGTTTTAATGAAATGAGTTTAGAAACTTGTCAGGTTCTTGATCCTGGAATTTGTCTATGTGCTTGACTGCAGTAGATTGGCAAAATATAAATGACCTGGTTTTTTATCTCAGATTTTATATGTTTATGACTGTAATGAATCAACAGAGAACTTAAGATTTTGGCTCCGGTTTCTAAATGTATATATTTACAGATATGTATTGTTATTGGCATTGCAAATTGCAATAATTATAGCCTGTCTTCACAGTGTTCGTGTTCTTTCCCCACCGTATACACTGATAACACAACTCAACCCTAAGCTAGTTTCAAATCACAAGAGGAGTCGGTCTATCCATCACAGCCAGAAAATAACTTCCAATGTATATTGACTTCTGTTGTCCAATATCACTACTTTAAAACACAGTGCATGTGAGCAAAATACCAAGTATGAATAGAGAAAAAAGTTTGAAAGATGTGAACTGGAACTAGGCTGTAGTACTCCTATCATTTTTTCCAACTTAGACCCAGTTCCTGCACTGCAATTTCAAATGTTCTAAATGTTATTTTTCCCTTGGCTTCAGTGGGCTGCACTCTCTCACCCCAAACATTATTATTTTTGTGTAAGGCCCTTTGTGAATAAAATGGGAGATGAAACTCAATGATGATAAATAAATGTGGTAGTAAAAAAGCACTGCAAATTGCAAGTACAGATTAATGACTTTGAATTACAGACTACCACAGAAAGATTTGGTATCAGTATATTAAGCAATTTTAAACATGAAAAACAACACATCAAATCTAGCTAATTCTTCCATCTTATATGGCTCTTGTGAGGGTCCTTGCAGAACCTACATATTAAAGTTGGCAGATACCCAGGGAAGATTCTGATTATAAGCTAGCTTTGATATACCATTTAGTGCACACATTCTGATTGGGGCCATTTGCTATTAGAATATAACATGTAACATTCTGTAGTATGGTAGACAGCAAAGAATACAACAGTTTCGGTTCCAAATGAAAAGTTTTATTTGCTTGCTGGTAGCAGGGAATGGGGTACCAAAAAAAAAAATCTGCATGAAATAAAATTAGGATTGTGCACCATCTCACCCCAACAATATTTTTCAAATTCAGCTTGACATTGAAAAAGCTGAAAAAAGCCAATTTTTTTAAAAAAAGCTGAAAAGGCCACATTTTTTGAAAAAAAAAAGCCCATGGCAGGGTTGTTGGGGTTTGTTTGTTTGTTTTTTACATTGTTCAGGTCTTTTACAGTTGAACCTGAAAAATTCCCAGCTGCAGAGCTGAATACAGAAATAGGCTCAGCCAATTCCTGCAGATAGCTATGTTGGCTGCCCCAGTGCCTGGAGACAGCAGGTGAGAGCTGTATGCAGGGATGAGGTCATCAATCCCTGCATGCAGCTGTCCTGGCTGCTCTGCTCCCTTTGAAATCCACACAGGGGAGAACTGTGTGTAGGGACTGAGTTTATAGTAGGTGCCCCACTGCCTCTGATGCCCACTTGGTCTTTACAGCCACCAGATGAGAGCTGCATGCAGGGATCAGGTGACCCAATCCCTTCAGGCAGTGCTGCTGTCTGCCCTGCTGCCTTTGAAGTGTTTCAGAAAAGGCAGGGAAAGAGAACCGAAATGCTTTTCAGCTTTTTTTAGGCTTTGGCTATTCAGCTCTGTCCAGATAGCCAGTGCTTATTTTGGCCAGAAAATCTGAAAAAAAATCAACATAACTTTTTCGGAATTTTTTTGGGCTTAGTTCTAGCCAAATGTACAATCCTAATTAAAATACATATGTTTCTATTTTTATTTCCTAAAAAGCAAATTAGACTCTTGCAGTGCATTTCTGAGAACACTTTTCTGAGAGTAGGCTCCAATGAGAAGGCATAAACATAAGGATGCTTCTCCAGCCTGGTAAGCTCCAGGATAGTCTGATCTCATCAGATCTCAGAAAATGCTGGGTAGCATTTGGATGGGCAATCTGCAAGGAAACCAAGGCCATGATGCAGAGGCAAGTGATGGTTAACCAACTCCATATGTCTGTTGCCTGGAAAATCCTATGGGGTTGCTATAAGTTAGTTGTGACTTCATGGCACAACCCCTCACCCCATGTGGGACCTGGAGATCCTCCAGAATTATAGCTCGTTTCCAGATTACAGAGATCAGTTCCTATGGAGAATATGGATGTTCGGGGGGGGGGAGGTGTACTCTTTGGCACTGCACCCTCCTGATGTTTCTACCCTTCCCTAATTCCATTCCCAAATCTCCAGGAGTTTCCTAATCTGGATCTGGCCACCCTACTCCTATCCCCTGCTAGTGGCCTTGGGGAATTTGGTACGTTTTCTGACATGGACCCCCTCACCTTTTTTAATTTTTCCAGGCAACAAAACCACTCACTGAACTGTCTCATCAGATTTTCCCCACCCTTTTCCCTTTAGAGACTGAGGGGATTCAGATAATGGAGGCATAAGGTGAAACAGCAGCACTTTCCTTCAGCCCTGTAACTATCCCATAAGGTGAAGCATGCCCATTATAACTTCCTAGGCCAAATCCCTTAATAATGCACACAAAATAATATTACTGAGGCAGATTTCAAAGTTAAACAGAATAAAATATTTATTTAACAAAGAGGAGATGTGAATAGAAGGTAAATAACTTGGAGATAGGAATGGAGGCAGAAGAAACATATATTTACACAAAGAATTTAGGAAGAGATTAAGCAGTATTTGTTTTCAAACACATGTTTAATAAGTCTGTTCAGTTTTGGTTTGCTTATATGTTATTTAGATAGTCTTAGATGGTTCAGTTACAGTTAGATATTCTTCAGATGACACTAGCTAATGGATTCATACACACACCCAGGGTCCTAAAAGATTTGGCCCATATACCTAGAACCCTCAAGCAGTTCTCATAGTTAGAAACCTTTGAGGAATACAAAGCAAAATTCCATACCCCAGGCTAACTGGTACCCAGGAACTCTTCCCTCACTAAAATATATACTCCTCGCTGGTTTATTCATATGATGCTTCAGCTTGGCCTCTCAATAAATCCAACCCCAGTTCTCTCTATCTGTGGAAATAATTGCTTTCACAAAGCTCACAGGCTGATATCAGTCAAGCCAGCCAGTAGAACCAGTCACACTGAACTACTCTCCTCGGAGATGTTATGTTTTTACACAGCAAAGGCAGATAGCTGTTCACACAAGGAATCTCAAAATCCAAAAATCTCTTTAGATTGAGATATCCTCCTGCCTCTTTGTGACACTGATTCAGAGTGAGGGATTGCCACACCAATCAGGTGGCTTCCCTGTTCCTAGACCTTTATGCCTCACTCTCAATGCAAACATTACTTTGCTTCAGACAGATCTGCACTTTGAAATCATACTTATTCTGTACAGTCCATCATACCTTCTCAAATAGGATTCTGAGTAGGATTTCATTGTTGGTCTGCTGTGCTCTTCAATACAGACTATTTTGTACATTAATACAGACTGTGCTCTTCAATACAGACTATTTTGTACTATTGCATTAAAAAGGATATATGACAGGCCACTACTTTAAATATCCTGCATTTTTGACAGATAATAAAATAACCCTTTTTGAGCCATGTGCAATTCTGGGAAGTATTAAATCTGCTTTTGTCCTAGGGGCCTGTTCTGTTCCCCAGGGAAACTAAATTCAGGTGCCTTACATTTGTCCAGAACAGAGTGTAAGACCCACAGGCAAATGAGCAACAGTTAAAAATGGTTTAATAGTACTAAAAGTTTAGGACTCGGACGCTTCCCATGAAGGCTAACTGAATACTTGCGATGCTGGAAATGATTGGAGATAGTTTGAAGAACTTGCAGACACCAACTTTTCCTTGTTTATAAGGAAGTCTGCGCTGCTTGCTTCTTCTTCTGAGTTCTCCGGGTGTCCTCTAACTGGACTCTGTTTTTCCTGCAATCCTGTTGAAACTTGATTGCTCAAATACCATGGATCTTTAACACCTTAAACATCTGAGATATTGCTGTCTCCAGATATCTGAACTAAAAAAAGACTGTAAAACAGGAACTGCTAACTAATAAGAATGTTATAAAGCTTTGCCTCTAGAGGGCTTCTTAAAGAGACAGGGTCTAACTAAGGTTCCCTCCCACAGAATGCTGTACAAAAACAACTAAGCCCATTCTCTCTAAGGGTACAACTGAGGTTTAAATAAGGAAAATAGTTAGGGTGTTTCTGGGGGCATGACAGGGCCTATTGTATTTGTTGAAAGTGTAAAGAAAATATCGCTCATCTACATTCCACCAATCAAGAGTCACATTAGTTTGGAAAAAGCTGTAATGGGAGTGGGGAGAGAATATGCAGAAATTACCTTACAGGCCTTAAAGCTCATTTCATCTTCATGTTGGTTCTGTATAATTGGTTTTTCTTCTTTGTGTCTTTATATTTCAATGAATAATTATATACGTCAACATAATTATGGATTGGCTAAGGAAATTACTCCTGACACAAGAGACAGGCTGTTGATAATTTGGTAATTCATCTACCAGATAAGAAAATTTGAGACTGTCTATTTCAACCCAACTGAAGGTGGGGTAAAAATATAACAGCAATGATGTGCAAAACTAGTTGGCTGATTCCCCAAACTTCCACCCATTAATTCTACCCATCATTGCCTAAAGAAACCACAAAATGTCACTGTGCAAACACTCTATCACCACCTGTGGCTGAACAAAATAGTCCGTGTGGCATTGGCTAAAAAATATCACAAATATTAGGCAGCTTCTTTTTAAAAAGAAAAGAAAAATGTCTTAGTGTGTGACCTTTTACTTTTCAGGATTGTTCATTTGCTCTCCAATCTTTCTTCTCCGAAAAATGCTTCCTGCTATTACAGGGCAATTTCCTTAGTATTTACCAGAAAGTTCATAACTTCTTTGTGCTATGAACTTTCATCTGTGAGAGTTACAGAGAATGTCACTGTTTCTGAACACTTCCTTGACCTGTCATCCAGATCAACAAAGAGGGAAGGGATAGGCGAGACCAGTCTAGTGCCATCATGGCATCTAAAGGGTTAAAAGTGGGGGCAGCTTGCCTATTTTTTAAAATGTATCTTTAGAGAATGTGGACTCCCTTTTCCCGAGATGCCATCTTTCACTCTTTAAGTGAAAGATGGGCGTTGTAAGAAATTTGAGACAGCTAAATCCTGAAAATTGTAAAGGGTAAGGAATAAATAATATAAATAAATACATTTATTTCTTCACAAGCTTTTTCTGCATTCTTAGCCCTGCTGATCAAATACCTAGGGTTCATGCATTTCCTATTAATCAGAACCTGACAGATAATCAGACTTTTAAAGAAATGTCTTCTTCAATTATCCATTTCTGTTGCCTGCCATACATACTTACTGATTGGGACATGATGCAAGTAACCTCTGTTATCACAGGAAATGCTATCACAAACATATTTAAATGGAAAATTCTGTATTTAGGATCACCCTGTATACCAAGAGGAGAAATTAATACAATATAATACATACTAGAACTTAATGCTAATATTACAATCCATTTTTCAGCAGTTATTGATGTATTTTCAGACATCACAATAGAGTTTATTAAGTAGTACTGATGCTTTTGAAGTTCATATCTTCAAGACTTAGATGTTTATATCTTCAAAACTTAGAATATGAACGTTGGTGGTTGAGAATGGTCACCTTCAGCACAAAGGCAAACATTATGACTTTGAGTCCTTCCCCAGCTAATCCTAGCAAATCGCACGTGAAATCAGAATTGTCTCTCCTTCATCCCCCCCCCCAAATTCTGTAGTGTCACTTATAATTTGGTAGGCCCTCTCTGAACAAAACCAGGGAAATTTTATCCATCACCATTAACTAGAAATGTCAGATACTCTGATTTGGAAATGGAGATATTCTCTCAGGTACAACATTTGAACACAGTTTGTTGTAAAGTGTGTGTATATGTGTGCTTTCATTAAAAATAGAGGGACAGACAACAAGAACACATGAGGGATGTGAGTGCATTATGTACATCTGTCAGAATGGGGAGAGCAAGCAAGGCGAATGGTTCTGAGTTTATACACAAAATGTATTCATAGAAAATTGGAATGAAAATTCACAGAATTCCTTTAAAAATCCAGAATAACTGGATATTTTTGGTCAATTTCTATGTGTGTCACGTTATTTCTAGATAGCACAGCCAATGAAACATTTCACACGAAATACAGATGATTTAATTTGGCGAAGTAAATGTGGAATAGCTACTGATTTTTAATTCTGAAATCACCAGTGGAGATAAGAATCAAAAATTTCTGTATACATGAGCAACAACAAAACATATGCACAGCCCCCAGCAGATACACATTAAGGCTGTCATTTTGCCACTGGCCTTAGCATCTTTTTCATTATGAATTATATTCCTCTGCAGCAAGAAAATAAAACCAATGCTAGATGACCTATTAAACAGGGAAGGCTAACGATCGCAGCCAGAACTAATATCCTGATGGGCCCTGAGAACTTTTAGAAAATGTTCCAGTGGGAAAGATACCAATTCAGTCTAAGTGACCATCTTCTCTAAACTCATTATTGCTGTCCAGGGGTGGATCTCTTTTGTGCGAGGCCCCTTACCAATAATACACACTACTCACTTGCTGGGGTAATAAATTGGCCATAGCCATTTTATTGAGCAGAAGTGTGAGGCTAAGCATGGGTCTGGATCTGGTCATACAGGTATGTTTTACAGCTCAACCGCCAAGAACTACACTATGACAAAATAAGCATGCATTAACATGGAAAATAGGGAGAGGTGGGTGGGCAAATCGTCAGCAGGCGAGCACATGGCCTGGAAAAAGGACAGTGAGCCTCTTTAAAGTCTCGGCTCGTCCCTCCTTTCTTCTGGTGACGCTAGCCCTCTTCTAGCATGGCTTTCCTTCCCCCTCCGCCCGGTATTGGCTGGTCTCGCTTTTCCCCACCTCGAGCAGCAACCGCGCCTTGTGGTGATTCACAAGTGTCTTTAGCAACATGTACACCCATACAGTTTGTTTATTCAGAAGCAATTACCATTGGTTTCAGTTGAATCTATTTCAAACTGAATATTTTTTTGGTTCAAGAGTTGCTATAAGGAGATTCTACGCATATTTCTGCACACAACTAAATAAACATTCTCCAAGACTGGCCAGCATCTGCAGGGAAAAAGGCAAACATAGTTTCCTGTCACAATGGTGTAAAAATTATGGTTAATTCAACTGGAATGAGAAATAAGTTATTGGAGAAAAAGTTTTGTCAGACTCTTTAAAAGGTTCTGAATTGCAAATGGGTATGAGTTTTTTCCCCCCAAGATGCTTTAACATTATGAAGTGTCAAATTCCTCTAAGTCTCTTGGATGTGATCAATTCTAATTTTGTGACTGCTTGAAAGAAATTCATTATATCCATGCGGCATCCTCAAGATTGCCTGTAATATAGTTCATTGAGATTGTACAATGAGAGAAGTGTAGCATATCTAAAATTCTCATGAAATTATGCTGGAATCTGTTTCTAACAATGTAACAGAGTGTATCACACATTGCCATTACAATAAGGAATTACATAAATAGACTGCCAAACCACATGGTAAATATTCAGGAAAAAAATGAATTCAGACTTCCCAATCTGGAGCTAAAATAAATACAAATAAAGTGTAATGAACTTCTATTTTAACTTCAGGCTTTTGTCCAACAAGCCAAACATATATAGCCATCTGGACTCTCTGTAGCCTTGGAGTCTCTATAATTATATTATGTTTGTTCTCCCATCTCTCATCTGCTAGGAGCCCAACCCACCACAGCTAACTCCCAAGTCACAACAAATGCAAAAGTTCCCTTTGGAACATTATAATCCCTTTATATAGCTCCCATTTATTATTCTGTACAGACAGCAGCGAAGCTATTAACCATAAACTAAAATGTGGAAACAGTTAACGGCACTAGATATTCATTAAAAGTTTTTTTAAAATAAATAGCAAAATACATATGGAAGCAGATGTTTCCAAATGCCATGAGCCATTAGTGACATGGTGTTTAACTAACAGCAAGGATTCCGCAAAGAATTGCTTCACATCAAGAAATGCAGGTGCATACGATAGAAGGAACTCGACAGGAAGGTAATTTTGTCCTTATTCCCAGAATCTGTGAAGTTATGCGCACACAGACAATCTATGTTCTGAAAAGCATGTAGTTTATGCTGATGTCTTGGGCTTGTTTTGGTAGTCATTTCAGTATAAGTTTCCAGTGATAAAGGTAATTCCAGTCCTTCCAGTACTGATCGCCAGCCTGGCCACCAGATTCATGAGGACTGTTAACACTCTAAACAAAATGGGAGATGAGTTGCAATGGGAAGGAGAGGTGAAAAAGTCCCTCCCCATGGGCACCACCCTCAGAGTTCTTCCCTGCTTAAAGATGATGCAGAATGCAAGCACTCTAAAGTCACTCCAAACTTTTACATTCAAATGAGATACCTTGTCATCAACATCTAACAAGGCTTAGTCCACAGTGCAGTGTGAACAGAATTGTGCTGCATAAATGCCAACAGAATTGTGCTGCATAAATGCTAAAAAGTGTTTGGCTATATCACAATAACTGTGCCTTTTGTTGGCCAAAAAAAAATCAATGCTTTCCCCACCCCCTTGTTTGGCGTATTGGAATGCACAGCTCTACTCAGAACTTGTTGAAATTTAGTTTATACCTCTGCTTTAAAAAAAATGAAAGGGATCTTATTTCCTAAACTAGGGATAGCTATAAAATGCAGCAACTTCATGTAGTTGATTTATATGGCACTCTTCTGTCTCACATACTATCACCTCCTGTTGTCCACCTGGGGTTCCAGTAAACTAGGAGGACACAATTTCAAAGGTCAAAGAAAACTGCCAATTTAAAGGCATAGGGATTTTTTTTTCAATTCTAAAAAAAGAAGTCTATTTGCAAATCTGGTGACTGGGAAGAAGAGAACAGGCTCATCTAGAGATGATAGTGGGCAAGGCAGGGCATCCTGGCTGCTGGCTGACCTGGACAGACTTGGCTGCATTGGATAAATTGTATGTCTCACAGTGTACATCTTCCAACTCTAATATCCCCCTCTAAAATACTATATGGCTCAGTTTTCTCACAGTCCATTTCCTTTTCTGCTCCTCTTCTTTGTCTACCCTCACGTGCATCAGTGGGAACACTTGAGTATAAAGAAACCCTTGTGTTGACTGTTACAGGGCACATTTTGCTGCCCAACAGCTAGGCATATGAAGTTTGTCATAAATAATTTATGTATACGTTTATGTAATTTATGTAAACTTCACAGAACAGGCATCAAGAAGTGTGTGATCTGTACTGAAAAGCGAAGAGTTTTTCACCTAGATTTATTTAATATTTCTAGGCTGTCCATCCCAAAATAGGGCTCAGGGTGACGTACAAACAATAAAAACTATAATACAATAACAGTAAAACACTTTAAAACCACTTAAAAACCACTTAATCCATAAACATCAGCAAAATTAATTAACAATAAAGCTTAAGTTCCCAGAGATGGCAACTTTCCCCCAGACCCACGGGAGGTCAATATAACATGATGTTCAGCCCGGCTGGCCAGATGGAAAAGCCTGGCTGAACAGCTCTGTTTTGCAGGCCCTGCGGAACTCGTTAAGATCCCGCAGGGCCCTGATCTCCATTCGGGAGCTTGTTTCACCAGGTAGGGGCCAGGACCGAAAAGACCTTGGCCCTCTTGAGGCCAGCCAGACGTCCTTTGTGCTAGGCCAATATGGGAAGAGGTATGTGGGTCCAAGACTGCTCATGACCTTAAAGGTTAAAACCAAAACCTTGAAGATGGCCCGGCACTTGATTGGCAGCCAATACAAGTGATAAAGGACAGGAATGATATAGTCCTTGCTCAAGACCCCTGCTAGGAATCAAGCAGCAACATGCTGCACGAGCTTCAATTTCTGGACCAAATTCAAGGGTAGGCCCACGTAGAGCGAGTTATAATAATCCAGCCTGTTCATTGCATGGATTACTGTGGCAAGGTCAGTACTGGAGAGATATGCGGCTGAGTGGTATGCCTGCCAGAGATGGTCCTAGAAATCTGGGCTTCCTAGGATAACCTGGAGTCCAGAATCACCCCCAGACTGCACACTGATGAAGATCGCTGTAATCCCTTACCAGCTAGTGAAGGCAGTCCAAAGTCGACCAGCATCTCCCCGTGACCCACCCACAGAACCTCAGTCTTTGCTGGGTTCAGTGTCAGCCTGCTTGCTCTCAACCATCCAGCCACAGCCTCAAAACAATGCTTGAGAGCCTCAGGGGCTGAGTGCAGACAGTACACCATTGTCAAAACAAGCTGGGTGTCATCCACGTACTGGTGACACTGCAGCCTGAAACTCCGGACCAGCTCAGCCAGGCAGTGGACCAATAGGTCATGATCAATTGTGTCAAATGCTGCAGTGAAATCGAGCAGCACCAGCAGCCCTGACCTGCCCCAATCGAGCTGGGAAGCACAACACCAAACTGCTTCACAGAGAGACTAAAGTATGAAAAGCACCTACAGTTGTTACAGATATTTTGATAGACTTTAGGCCAGCACAGGCTAGCAGTTAACTGATATGTGTATAGGCTTGTGATAATTTGCATATTTAGCAAAGGCTCATGGGTATGCTGTTGAAATGATCATCATAATATTAAAATGTGGTCTAAAGCAGCACTAGTGTAAAGGATTCAATGGTGTTGATGGTGAGGTAACCTTGAGTGCATTCCACAGCCCGGGCGATGGGCCAGATGCATCGGCGGAGACTTTATCTTTGCGCGGGAGATGAAGCCTCTGTTCCCATGGGAAGCAGGAAGGGGGGATGGGGTGACTGGTATTATAACCTGTGCTTCTGGCGGGAAGTGTCATTCCTGCCACTGCGTGTATTTGAGCTTTCTAAGATGTCTTAATAAATGGACTTTTACTCCAAAAGCCTTTTATTTCTGCTTCTATGGAATTCCTTACATTGTGGCAGGAATCTAATTCATCTATACTCCTGTGTAGTGGACCTCTTGTCTTGCGATGGAGAGGTTGAATGTTACTGCGGAAGGTGCGGTAGCCCCCAAAGAGGGCTCCGACCTTTCCCTTCTTGATCTGGAGGAACCAGCAGGAGAACGGGTCTCGCTGGTGGCTCTTTCCCGTCCTCGTATCAGCACGAGTCTTCCTTTACTCCGTTGGAACGAGGGACGTGACGACGACCATGGGGACTTCCATGAGTCGTTTGGGGCGCTGTCTATGGATCGAGCGCCTGTGGATCGGATCTCTACCCGTTCTCGTGTGGATTACAAACCTCAGATGCAACCTGTCATGGAGGAGACGGGCTTGACCACCTTTCATGCGGCAACCCAGGAATCCATTGAACGATTCCTGGACTCGTATTTTGGTGATGCTCCCAAGGAACCACCGTGGCACAGCACTGGGGCCCGTCCAAAGGACCCCGGGACTAAACCTGGAATTGGGAGGGGTATCCGTACCGCTTCCCAATCGGACCCCAATCGGGCCAGCAACCGCACCTGAGGTGCCTCGGGAGAATACCCGGTGGCTACGGCGGCTACGGTGCCTCCGATACCTACCGGCTTCCAGACGACTCTAAGAGTCCGAAGAAAGCCTGCCTTCCCAGCCGGACCGGTTTCCTCTCCCATCGAGAGAGGACTGGGATGAGAAGTGGACGACTGCGCAGAGACGCCTAAGCGGCATGGAACCGGAACGCCAGCTATGGGAGGAGGAACGGGCACAGTTGCAGCAAGAGCGCGAAAACCTGCAGAGGGACCGGGAACAGCAACGCAAAGAAGTCCAGCTCGAGTTGGACCGGGCCAAGGACGCGCTCCAACTACAATATGCCCAGAATCGGTCAGTCCATGACAAAGTCCTGGAACGTTCCAGACTGGATTTACAACGGCAGCCTGAAAGCGTTCAGGCTCTGCGACGCCAAAGTGAGCTCACTGGAAGCCCTTAAACGGACCTAAACTGGCTAAATTGGAACGAGAAAAAGCTGCTTTGCATGCGCACCAGGATGCATTGGCTCGCAAGGAGAGGGAGCTGGCTGCGTTGGAGAGGGAACTAAAGAGGCAGCAGACTGGGAAGCCCCAAGTTGGAGTTTATGCTGTTACTGATCATGCCGGTGCCAGGGGGGCCACGTATCTGGGTCCTGCCACCCAACCGCCAGCGGCACCGCCAGCGCCCGATTCCGGCTCCCCCCGTACAACAGCTGCCTGCCCAACCTGCTCAACCCGCGCAACCACCTCCCCAGCAGGCTAAGAGCCGGTCGAACGGGGCTACTATCGGCCTCCGATACCAGCCCGTTTTGATGGGACTGCTTCCAAACTTCCCTACTTTATCTTGCAACTCAATGCCCACTTGGAAGACTATGATGATTTATACCGGACTGAGCCGAAAAAATCACGGGACATCGGCTCAGTCCTGGATGGGGCAGCAGCCGACTGGTTCGTGACTATCTTGGATTTGCAGGATGAGGACTCTCGCACAGTGCCCGCATTCCTCCAAGCCTTAAGAGCGCGCTTTCAAGATCCAGGCGCCGAGAATGAAGCTATCCGCACCATCAAAACCATCCAACAAGGCAACCGCCCGTTTGCAGATTTTGCCCGTGAATTTCGTGCGGTAGCGCGGCTGCTCGACTCCCTCCTGAGTGGCCTGAACGCGATGAAATGCGAATACTTCTCAGATGCTGTGGACGGCAAGCTACGTGAAACGGTGTTTTAATTCGGGTTCCTCGTACCATTGCAGATTGGATCCAGTTGGGGTCCCAAGTAGCGTCTCGTTTGGAATATGCTCGTCAAGGAGGCCGCCCGCGCCCAAAAACCACTACTGTATCCACCAAGTCAAGCCCAGCCGCCCCTACCGAAACCACCTTCTGAACGCCGCCGCCGACTGGGATTGTGTCTTTACTGCGGAGGGCCAGGTCATCTAGCCGCCAACTGTCCCAAGAAACAAAACCAACCGCTCCAGCTCCGCGCACTCCGTCTGCCAAACCACCACGCAGGTCAGGGCCGCCTCCCACTGGCTCGTCTAAAGCAGTTACCGAAGGCGACCCAGAGGAGGGGAAGCAGCTGTTTGCCTTTCTTCAGCCCCCATGGACATGGGCCCGCCCCCTGACGCGGTGAGTGAGGCAGCGCTCCCATTACTGTCCCAGCGTTTCTGGCCAACCTCGCTAAACACACTCGCATTATAGCCTCGGCCCTTGTGGATTCCGGCTGCTCCCATTGCTTAATGCGGCCCCAGGTGGCGGAGGAGCTAGGTCTGGACCGAATTCCCCTGGCTAAGCTTCCATACCTTTCACCCAAATGGACGGCAGCCCTCGGGAACGAAGGACCGGCCCAGTACAAAACACAGCCGGTTCTCCTCCGTTGCGCCGACCATTGGGAGAAAATTAGTTTTATTTTGGCCAGTGGCCAAACACTCCATAGTTTTGGGCATGCCTTGGTTATTGTTACATGAACCAAAATTCATTTGGAAAGAAAGAATCCTAGAATTCACTGACCCTCCCTGCGGTGAACACATGAATTGGGAAGAAAACCCAACGTCTCCTGACACACCCCCCTCCCTGGCTTCCTCAGTGATTGCTCCCGATTCTATTGACATCCCACCTGCATATCATGATCTAGCCAGAGTTTTTCAGGAGCAGGAATGCGATCAGTTGCCACCCCACAGAGACACTGACTGTAAAATTGTCATACAACCAGGGGCACAACTACCCAAGGGTAGAATCTACCGTATGAGTCCCAATGAGGAGAAGGAACTCCGTGCCTTCTTAGACAAGAACCTTGCTCGCGGGTTCATACGGCGGGCTACCAAACACACCCACGCTGCTCCCGTTTTGTTTGTCAAAAGAAAGATGGGTCTTTGACTTTGCACAGATTATGTCGAGGTCTCAATGCGGTCTCCCTGTCCAATAAATATCCTTTGCCTCTGATCAAGGACCTTTTAGATGCACTCGGCAAAGGACGCATTTTTACTAAATTGGACTTGAGGAGAAGCTTACTACAGAGTCAGACTTGCGGAAGGCTCGGAACACCTGACTGCGTTTCACACACAGTTTGGACAGGGTGAATACTTGACAATGCCATCCGGGTTAAGTGGGGCCCCTGGAGCTTTTATGGCCCTTATCAACGAAGTTCTCCATGATTTACTGTACAAAGGAGTTGTTGTATACTTAGATGACGCTTTAATTTACTCACAAACCATAGAAGAGCATGAGATGTTGGTTCGAGAGGTATTGAAACGCTTGCTTGATAACTCTCTCTTTGCTAAACTCTCCAAATGCTGTTTCCATCAGACCTCCATTGACTATTTGGGTTACCGGATCTCGCCTGAGGGCTTAAAAATGGATCCTGCTAAAATTGACGCAGTCCTCCAATGGCCTGCCCCCACCAACCGCAAAGAACTCCAGTCATTTCTTGGTTTTGCTAATTTCTATCGTGACTTTATACCCCAATTCGCTGAACTAACTCTCCCTCTCACAGACCTCTTACGCACTAAGGGTAAGGATCCACTGTCCGCCAAGCCCGGGGCCCCCCTTTCCTGGTCGGAGGAATGTCAAACAGCCTTTCAACTGTTAAAATCTGCTTTTACCACTGAACCTATCCTAAAGCACCCTGACCCAGATCTCCGCTTGTGGTTCACGTGGATGTTTCGGACAAAGCACTTGGGGCAGCCCTGTTGCAGAAAAATAAAGATGGTAGGCTGGTTCCGTGTGCTTATTTGTCTAAAAAGTTCTCTGGTGCCGAACTCAACTGGACTGTGGGAGACAAAGAGACTGCGGCCATCAAAGTAGCACTCTCCACTTGGCGCCACTGGCTGGAGGGGGCTAAGCACCCTTCAAGTTTGGTCGGATCATAAAAACCTGGCAGCTCTTTCCACCCCCCCTCAAGATGTCCGGCGAAACAACCACGTTGGGCGATTTCTTTTCTCGTTTCTCTTTTACAGTCCATTTTTCCCAGGGAAAACCAACAAACTGGCTGACGCGCTCTCGCGCCTACCCGGGGAGGGGGGGTGGAGCTGCCTTACGAGACATTCCACGCACTGTTCTTTCCCCCTCCCAGTTGGGGTTGGCTGTCACCCGATCTCAAACGCTCACTCCTCCTCCACCCCCCATTCCCAGTCTCGTCTCTCCTTTCCTGCGGGAACTGGAGGAGGCGGGGCTGCACGAGCCTCCAGCAGCCGAAGGAGACTCCCAATTGCGTTTGGAGAATGGAGTTTGGCGGAGGGGGGAATGTTGGTACGTGCCTCCTCCCCTCCGCAAGCAGGTTCTTGAGGCTTGCCACGATGCCCGCTCGGCTGGACATTTTGGCTTTTGAAAACTCCTGCATTTAGCCCGCCGGCAGTTCTGGTGGCGCGCAATGCGCAAAGACATTGAGGCATACATTAAAGGCTGCTCGGTTTGTGCAGAAGCCAAGACCATTCCGGGAAAGCCCCATGGACTGTTAAAACCTCTCCCGGTAGCCTCCCGCCCTTGGGAGGTCATCTCTATGGACTTTATTACAGACTTGCCTCGGAAAGTCATGGCAACACAGTCTTATGGGTGGTGGTAGACTTATTCTCTAAGCAAGCCCATTTTATTCCATGTGCTTCCATCCCTCCCTCCTAAGTTGGCACGGCTGTTCATTCAACATGTTTAACGTCTCCATTCCGCCCCCCGTTAAGGTGGTCTCCGATCATGCCCCCCAATTCATCTCAAAGTTTTGGAAGCGTTTTTTGGGGTTGTTGGGGCCGCCGGCCGTCGCCGCCCTACCACGTTCAACGTGACGGCGAGACGAGAGAACGAACAGAACGCTAGAGCAGTATTTACGTTGTTACACGAACTACCACCAAGACAATTGGTGCGAACTTATTCCGTTTATGAGTATGCGCCTATAACAATGCGGTTCATAGTAGTACAAAGAAAACCCCCTTTGAAATTGTGTCTGGTCGCTCCTTCCGCCCGTTGTCGCGAACTACCCGCAGCTGCGTTGGACCCCCCAGAATTTCATCAATGGATTTCATCCCTAGCCGAGGGATGGAAGTCGGTCCAGACCGCCTTACAACAAGCAAAGGACTCCCAAAAACTGCAGGTGGATAAACACCGCTCGGATTTCCCTCTGCGTGTGGGCTCCTGGGTGTATTTATCTACAAAAAAATCTTAGAGACGTGCATAAATTTTCCAAACTTGGCAAGAGATTTGTGGGACCTTTTCAGATTACTAAAGTGATTAATGATGTCACTGCCCGCTTAGATTTGCCTAACTCTCTTAGTAACATCCATCCTGTCTTCCATTCCAGCTTGCTCAAGGAGGCTCCCGCTTCCGATGCCTGGCACGACCCGCCGGAGAGGCCCCCACCGACTATTATTGATGGCCACAAACACTACGAAATTGACGCTATCCTGGACTCTCGCTAATCGCAAACGCTTGCAATATTTAGTTTCTTGGGTGGGATATTCCTCTGGGTATAATCAATGGGTTTATTCCGAAAACATTGAAGCCCCCACCCTTATTGCTGCTTTCCACCGCGCTTTTCCGCACAAACCTGGGGGGAAGGGGTCTTCTTTAGGGAGGCAGAGTGTAAAGGATTCAATGGTGTTGATGGTGAGGTAACCTTGAGTGCATTCCACAGCCCGGGCGATGGGCCAGATGCATCGGCGGAGACTTTATCTTTGCGCGGGAGATGAAGCCTCTGTTCCCATGGGAAGCAGGAAGGGGGGATGGGGTGACTGGTATTATAACCTGTGCTTCTGGCGGGAAGTGTCATTCCTGCCACTGCGTGTATTTGAGCTTTCTAAGATGTCTTAATAAATGGACTTTTACTCCAAAAGCCTTTTATTTCTGCTTCTATGGAATTCCTTACAATTAGGCTAGCTAAAAGAGCAAGAAGTTTTCGACTGAGAAGGACTGAAGGGAGTCTTCCCTGAAGGGCAAAGTTGTTTTACAAGCTTTGGAGGTGAAAAAGGACAGACCAAAAAGCTGAATTTGTTAGCTTAAAGAACTGAACTATCTTCCATGAGAACTGCAGTACCTGGAAAGAGCTGAGCAATCCTCAAGAGCAGCGGTGTCCGGAGAGAGGAAGGAACAGGACTTTCCATAGCTGAACTGCTGAACTGAAGTACCCTAGTACAGAGCTGCCCCACCTTGTCTTGCCAGGAGAAAAGGGGGTCTGCTCCTTGAGCAACTACCAAGCTGGAAGACTCATCTGGTGTCTTTCCAGGAAGATTTCCTGCTGTGGCAAGAAGGATTTTTTGGGATTCCGCTCCAGTGTTGGTCTCAGGAAGAACCCACAGTGCTATCTGTAAGGAACTGTGAAGAGGACTCTGATAGTAGTTAGTGAACCAGTGTTGATATCTTTTGGGAATGTTTTCACAAATGCTTTCGGGTTGTAGTTTAATAAATTGGATTTATATTTTGAGTTTAGTAAAATTACATTAGACTTAGAACCTGGACCTGGGGGACTCAAAGGGTTACAAGTGGCTCTTGTGTCTTAGTTCAGTCCAAAATTAAATCCAAAAATTTCAGTCAAATTTATCAAGTCTGTCAGTCCAGCAGTTTGGATTCTTTTCAAGTGAGACTCCTCAAGATATGGCATCATCTCTTTTTCAGAAACAGATGAACAAAAACTAATGAAGTCTAATCTTCTGCCACCTGAGATTTTCTTCAATAAACAAGTGAAGTCCATCTGTATCTCTCCTGCAAATCATAATGACTACTAAGTACATCAAGCTGATTCTTTTTTTAAAGTGAAATTAAAGATACTAAAGTCAGTTGCTTCTTCCTTGTTCAGTCTTATATATAACATGTTTAAGCATATAATCCCCATTTCTGTAACTGTCTCAAAATAACAAAATCAACTCCCAAAACAGAAATATCTCTAAGAGTCCTTTAGTTTAAAAAAATGTTATCTTTTCAATGCATCATGAATGAGAGGAGGGTAGTACAGTGGCAGTAGAACAGTGGTAAAGAACCTGTTGACTTGCAGGAAAAGACACTGTTCTATTGAAGCACACATAAATTGGCTTTGGTTGCAGTGGAAGAGATTGGGTATGATGGAATGGAAAGAAGGAATTATTAAATCACATTTCTCCTTCAACCTGCAACCCTCCATCTATTTTTTCATCATCTATTATCTGCCCACAAGCTTAGCTAAACGACACGGACCATTTACAAGTGTCAGTATTTCACCAGGTTGTAGCGTACCGGCGGTGAGAGAGCTGAACACGCTATGCTATAAGGAGCAAATTCGATATATAGAGCACTCTGCTAGGGCCTTACAAGGAGCAGCTGGTGGCAGGAGCCTCCTGGTTATTGCCCGGCATTGTTGGTCTTCTAGGATTTTCTCCGACCTAGATGAATATCTGCGAGCAGTGGGCTTGGATGACGTGGACCCCACTTTGGCCGCCCTTGTCTGTGCAATAGCGACATTTTATGCCTACTGTCTCGGCCAATACAACAACTGCATTACTGTCTCCAGTAAGAACTGTGTGATATCTATTCAGTCTGTCCCAGTAAGGCGCATAAGAATCTGGTGGCAGCAGTTTTTCTTCATGACCATCTAGCGCCCTCTACTGTCCTCCTGTGCCTGATTTCTGGTGTGGCTTATAACTTTGTAGATAGCATTAGGATAGGAATGTTTAGCTGTTATAGACCGCATTGTATAAATGTTAAGTTTTTCTGTGAGTAATTAGATTATACCATATTGTTAGTTGTAGTTTGGGCCCTCTCTCAGCCCCTCTAGGCTCGGATTAGTGAGGTGTTTAGTATTAGTGTAACTGTAGCCAGTCTTGTGGGCGTTTGTAGGGCTGCTTAGAGGAGGGAGACTAGTAGGAAATGGGGGCGCCTGCTTTGGGACTGAAATCCCAGTGGTAATGGGGCGAGGTAAATATAGCGGTAGGCGATGGCCGTATTATAGAAGGCGAACGAGATATGGCTATGCTCGCACGCTTTCTGACCTCCGACCTATCTCGAGGAACGAGGATGGCAGGGTTCAGGAATACTCCGCTTCGTCCCTGGTGTTGATAAATGCCAGGTCCATTAATAATAAAACCGCTATACTCCGAGATTTTCTCGGAGGCCAGCAGATGGACCTGGCTTGTGTCACCGGAGACCTGGAGTGCGTGAAGGCGAGACCGTTGCCTTGGGCGAGGTCGCGCCACCAGGTTTCGCGTGTCTCCACCGGTCACGAACTCGGGGCCGGGGGGGTGGGTGGCAATGTTCATCCGGGATTCTATCCCCTTCAGGGCTGCCCCAGTCCCAGAGATCTCTGGCATGGAATGTGTCGGTTTTGAGTAGTTGGCCTTGGAGAGGTTGGCTGTTCTCCTGGTGTACCGGTCGCCTAGCGCACCGAGACAGCCTGCTGCGGCTGCTGGAGGTGGTGGCAGACTGGGCATACGCGGTACCCTAGACTTATAGTCTTGGGGCGACTTCAATGTCCATGTCGACACCGCCTCGTGTGCAGCTGCTGCTTGGACCTAGTGTCATCCATGGCGACACTGGGCCTCTCCTTAGTAAATTCTGGCCCCACCCATGAAGCCGGTCACAGGCTAGATTTGGTCTTCGGGCTGGGGATTGATATGGTCGTGTCCTTCTGTCGATAGAGTGCCATGGTCCGACCATTACGCCCTGAGGGTTCGGGTGGACCTGCCACAACACTCCCGCCTAGGCGACGGGCTGATTTATGCCCGCCGGAGACTTATGGAATCCACTTGGCTTCCTGAATGCTCTGCGGGATCCTGCCCCTGCCGCACACTCGATGAGCAGGTGGATGACTGGTATTCCGGCTTTCCGATGCCATTCGATGTTGTTGCCTGGCGCCCTCTCGCAAGGTCCCTGTGTTCGGCGGGCTCCATGGTATCACGGAGGAGCTCCGCCACATGAAACGGGCACTCAGACGGCTTGAGCGAGTGTGGAGGAAATCTCGTGACGGAGCCGCGCGAACATCTTATAGACGCTTCATGAAAGCCTATGAGATGGCGACGAAGGAGGCTAAGAGAACTTTCTTCTCCTCCTCTCTCGCGATCTGCTAGCTCACGCCCAGCACAATTGTTTCGTATAATTCGGTCCCTGACCTCCTTATCGGAAGGCTCTGTAAATCATCAATTGGCTATTAGCTGTGAGGCATTTATGAGCTTCTTTGCAGACAAAATCTTGTCGCTCCGCCAGGATCTTCCCTCCACTTTGACTACAATGAGTGAACTGGAGGCTCCCTTGCCGTCTTCCGGCCCTTGTTTGGCCCAGTTCTCCCTGCTCTCCGAGGCTGCTGTTGACAGGGCCCTGGCTGCTGTTAGACCTACTACCTGCCCTCTGGATCCGTGCCCCTCCTGGCTTATTAAAACCTGCCGGGCGGAGCTACGACCCCATCTGTTGAATATCATCAATAGCTCCCTTGAGCAAGGAGTTTTTCCGGATGGGTTGAAGGAGGCAGTGGTCCGCCCACTCTTGAAAAGACCATCGTTAGATCCAGATCTGGCCAATTACCGCCCCGTCCCCTCGAATCTTTCAAGCTTCTGGGGAAGGTAATTGAGAGAGTGGTGTTGGAGCAGCTTCAGGGCTTCCTGGATGACACATCGCCTTTGACCCCTTCCAGTCCGGCTTCCGTGCTGGGCACGGGACGGAGACGGTTCTCGTCGCCGTCACAGATACGCTCCGTATGCAGCTTGACCAAGGCGGATCGGCGCTGCTGGTTTTGTTAGACCTTACCGCAGCGTTTGATGTGGTCGATCACGACCTTTTGACCCACCGCCTGGCGTTTCCGGGATACGGGCACTGTCCTTCAATGGATTGCCTCGTTTCTCCGGGACCGTTGCCAGCAAGGGGGGGTCGGGGACGAAGCCTCTCGGAGGTGCCCACTTCAATGTGGGGTGCGTCAGGAGCCTGCTGTCCCCGCTATTATTTAACATCTATATGCGACCACTTGCTCAGCTGATGCGAGCTTTGAGCTGATTTGTCACCCGTACGCTGATGACACTCAGCTCATTCTGGTGATGGAGGGGAGCTGTCACGGCCCCTGCAGCTCTACAGCATTGTTTGGAGGCGGTCGCTGGTTGGTTACAGCAGAGCAGGCTGAAACTGAATCCATCGAAGACGGAGATCCTTTGGCTGGGCCGCAAGGGGGAGGCAGGGGATTTCCAGCCGCCGGAGTGGGAGGGGACCATTTTGGCGCCGGCCCCCTCTGTCCGCAGTCTGGGGGTCCACCTGGATTCGTCTCTTTCAATGGAGACCCAGGTGGCCCTTGTAACCCTGACTGCGTTTTTCCATCTCCGGCAGGCCCGGCGGCTGGACCCTTCCTCTCTCAGGCAGACCTGGCTACTGTGATACATGCCACGGTCACCTCCAGGCTTGACTATTGTAACTCGCTCTACGCGGGCCTTCCCTTGTGTCTGATTCGGAAACTGAAACTGGTCCAACATGCAGAGGCTTTGCTCACAGGGAAGCCTTCTGTGATCATATTCAACCTGTGCTGCGCCAGCTGCACTGGCTTCCAGTGGAATTCGAATCATCTTCAAGGTGTGGGTTTTAACCTTTAAGGCCTTACGCGGCCTGGGACCTCGTATCTGAGAGACCGCATTACCCCATATGCCCCTACTCGGCCTCTGCGATCAGCAGAGGCCAATTTGCTGGCGGTTCCTGGCCCCTCAATGATGCGGCTGGCCTCCACACGGGCCAGGACCTTTACGGCCCTGGCCCTAGCCTGGTGGAACACTCTTCCTCCAGCTGTCCGGGCCCTGCGGGACCTTGATGAGTTCCGCAGGGCCTGTAAGACCGAGTTGTTCCACCGGGCCTTTGGAGTGTCCAGTCGCTGAGTGGCGCCCCCTTCCCCCTCCCCTCCTTCCCCTGCATCTTCTTGCACATACCATCTGTTACACTTTACCACCTATTATCCTCCCAGAGAGGAACCTGACCCCTCCCTTTTCTTTTACTGGGGTGATCTAAATTGAATTGGCCATAATAGGGCACCTATTATGATGCTAACCGCTGTTTTTAAGTAGCTTTTAGTGGTTTTTAGTATTATATTGTTGTTATCGATTTAATTAATTGTATATGTGAATGTTGTTCACCGCCCAGAGCCCCAAGGGGATGGGGCGGTTTATAAATCGAAACAATAAATAAATAAATAAATAAATAAATAAATAAATAAATAAATAAATAAATAAATAAATAAAAATAAATATTTAGAAGCTGGAATCTCAGGCTTTCAATAATGATTACAAATGACCTCCCTTTCAACAAACCATGCATTTTCTGCCACTGTAGATGTAGCCAATAATTTTGAAAACCTGATTATGTCTAAGTATGATCCTCTTCGTACCTGAGCTTTAAAGATGGAAAAGACAAAGATCTGTGAGAGTTTCCATAAACCTTCTCAAGTTCACTGGATTCCTCAGCAACTCATCTCTACTGAAGTAACTTGCAGAAGGAGCTGATACTAAAGCTGGCACATCAGCTCCATAAATACTTCTTTGAGAGCCAGTGTGGTGTAGTGGTTAAGAGCAGGTGGATTCTAATCTGGAGAATTGGGTTTGATTCCCCACTCCTCCTCCTGAGTAGCAGAGGCCTATCTGGTGAACCAGGCTTATCAGTGATTCCCTTGATGTATGGTAAGAACACCTTCCCTCTGGGTGGCTGGAAGACTTTCATTCCTGTGGTTTTTTCTTGGTCTTGCAGCTCTTCCGATGTCTGTAGTAGAGTAACCATAAGCCTGTAAGAGCCCAGTTTAGGTGATTCAGTTCGTCTTGAAGGACGTGGAATTCACAGATTCTTTTTGCATGATCTACCAGAGTGTTTATTGTGCTCCTTTTTTGTCCTGGGTGATGACTGGAGTTTTATGTAAATATCTATCAATGTGTGTAGGTTTTCTGTATATTGTGTGGCTCAATTGTTGGTTTTGTTTACGGATGACTAAAACATCTAGAAATGGTAGTTTTCCCTTGTTTTCTTTTTCCATAGTAAATTGGATGTTAGGGTAGATATTGTTAATATGGTCCAGAAACTTGTTTAGTTCTACTTCTCCGTGGCTCCAAATGGTGAACGTGTTGTCCACAAAATGGAACCATATAGTGGGGGTTTTTGGTGCTGTTTTCAGGGCTTGTTTTTTAAAGGGTTCCATATAAAAATTTGCTATTACAGGGCTGAGAGAGCTACCCATGGCTACCCCATCTCTCTGTTCATAGAATTCATTATCCCATTTGAGGTAGCTTGTAGTGAAGCAATGTTGAAACAAGACTGTGATGTCTTTAGGGAAAATCCAGTTAATGAGTGTGATGGTGTCTGCTATGGGGACCTTGGTGAATAGGGACACCACATCAAAGTTGATCAGTTTGTAATTGGGGTTGAGTTTCAGATTGGTGATTTTTCTATAAAATGGGCTGAGTCCTTAATGTAGTGTGTGGTTTGCCACATCATAAGTAGGGAATCCGATGCCTCTCGCAATGGGTCTGAGTGGAGTGGAGTCCTTGTGGATTTTTGGGCGTCTGTAAAGTCTAGGAGGGAGAGCTTCAGAGTTGCATAGATGTTGGCGTATATTAGGATTAATTGAGGAGTTCTTAATCAAAGTGTTGGTTTTATTGGTGATTTTGCTGGTAGGGTCAACTTACAGGAGAGAAAGGTGGGGTTTAAATCCAAACTCTTCTTCTTCTCTTCTTACTTTTTTGTACATGACTTGTTGTCAAATGTGAAACTTCAGTTATGAAAAAAATTGTGAACTGGAACCAAAAACGTCCAGCTAGATAACAAGAGGTATTTTAATAGAAGTCCAGCTATAGCGCTGTATCTTTTCCTAATCTGACTCAGAGGCTAAGCAGACTCTTTCCTGATACATTAAAATTCTCCATTTTATGTCCTTTAATGTTGGTTGATGCTGATCTATGACTATAATAAAGATTGATTGACTATACTAAAGATTGATTGATTGATCCTGTCCAGTCCTGCCCCCTGACCATACAAAAATCTTAACTCCACAACAATCAAACATTTAAAATGCTAAGAGTTAAAGTGGGAGAAATGTATTTTTTTAAAATACTCAGCAAACAAAGGCTGATACTAAGGTGCCATTGGTCCTGAAAATGATACCAAAAAAATATAATCCTCACTGGTAAATGGTCCTACTTTATAAAGTGATAGGTCATATTCTGTGGAAGATTTCCACCTAAGAAAAAGTTCTTGTGCAACTAGAAGTACTAAAATTACTCCTTGTTGGCTTTTTATATTAAGTGAAAGTGATTGTATCTCCTGTATTTTTTTCTACACATTCAAGATGTAACACCATGTATTTCTTTAGATACAATTTAAAATCTAGATTAACTGGAATCATGTAACCCATCCAGTACATATCCCTTTGCTCCATATAGACATCACTGTTTCACTCCAAGTTATATTAAAGCATTCTGTATTTCTGCAGTTGTTGTGCTTCTGCTTGCCCAAGCAGAACTGTGCTAAGGACATTTCTGTGTAAGCTCACATCATTTTGGATCCAACCAGTGGTGGGATCCAAAAATTTTAATAACAGGTTCCGATGGTGATGGGATTCAAACAGTGGTGCTGCCGCACATACGCACCTCCAGACCCTTTTGGCCAGGGAGGTTGCTTTAGTAACCCCTTCTCAGCACTCAGAAAAAATTAGTAACCACTTCTAGAGAATCCCACCTCTGGATCCAACCCACAGTCTTTCAGCTAAAGACAAATCATGGTCAAATCACAATAATTAAAGAAGCATTTAGCAACTCTCTTAATAAGTGTATATGCAAGAAAAGATACTTTCTTTTCCATTCATACATTTACTCTTTATTAATGGGAGAACATCACAGTAATACCTTAGAAAATTATGTTGGTTATTACAAGCCTTAGCTGACTACCACCTGGCTTGTAGAAAAAAAAGGTATAAAATTGTGGCCCAATTCTGTCAAAATCTGGAAAATAGCTATATTAGACATTCTCAATAAGGAGCGGGTCTGTGATGTGGACTAAAGGGCATTTTATGACGCTTCCTCACTCTCTGGCGATTTTCTGTTTCATACTTAAAAATTACATTGCTCTTTGAACACTGTCGGAAGACAAGATAGAGACAAGCCCTTTGCACACTGAAATTGTAACTGAAAGGAAATGATAGTTTTCTGTACAGGAGGGATGTTTGACTTTTCATATTCTGTTAGAAGATCTATATGTAATCTGAGTATAATAATCTCCAGTCAGCTGAAATCAGTATGGAGGAAGAACAGCATAAGAAATCAATAAAGGTCATGATGGACATGCTATTTAGAATGAAGAATACTGAGGGCACAGTAATTGAAGGAAGCAGGGTGAGATACGATGAGATAGTTGAGTACAGCTGAATACATGTTTTCTCTGAGCTACTTGCACAGTTGGAATGTATACTGTCTTGAAGCTGGTTTGTACATTCAATTCATCACTGATCAAACACCAAAGGTAGAGCTTTCATAAGATCTCAAGTTATCTCAGACAATGGACATTTTACAAATTGACCTGTGATTCTTCAGTTCAGGTTCATAGCTGTGCAGTATGGTCCTAAGACTGATGAGTTTTAATGAAATAATGATATAAAATTATAAAGATATGCTTGTTGCAAGACCACAGCTGGGAAATATTCATAGCTGGGAAAATCTTTCTTGCGGTTGTGCTCAGGAAATCAGTAACCGGGTGCTGCTGAAATCGCTGCCTTTGCTATTTTGCAAGAACCAACAGATGGTGCTTCTGGGTGCAGGGTCAACTTTCGGTATTGACCCAGGCACTGAAGGGACTGAGATGGTTCACCCGACTAGCCAGGCTTTTGCTTTTTGCTGATTTTGCTTACTAAATGGAATTTATATGTAACCCTATACGTAATTAAGTCAAATGATGCTGATTATATTGAGATGATTGTATTAACGACAAAGTTTCTAAAAATGTCTTATGCTGATGTCTTTTTGCTGATTGTACTAATATGTGAAAGGTTAAGATTGTGAGCCTGAGTGGACAGCCAACAGCTGGCCAGGATTGGCCAGATGAGATCAGAAGGTCTGTTCAGAAATATCTTTAAAAGAGCTGTACTGCGATACAGACTTCAGAGAGGTGGTACCAAGGTATTATGCTCTCTCCATGTCCACCTGACATGTCAATAAATCTAGCTTGCTATTAGCCATCTTTGTCTGGAGTTTTTCATGGATAAAAACTTCCATAACAATAAGGTGGTTGATTTTATGTGCATATGTCTCTGGCATTCCCATCACACTAAGTAAGAAAAAAAAGTCTTTTGTAGTTATGAATATTTGAGGCTATGCAGAACTGTATTCAAGAGGGTCCTATGATACCCTGGATGTTATTTGAAGAGACCAAGAAAGATCTTGATACCTAGTTGTAGTTTAACTCATAACAACTAAAAGCAGTTTCACAAAACTGCACCCAAGTCTTCTAAAAAATAAAAGGAGGGGAAACTTTCACAGGACACAGTCTGCCTGTGGATCCTATGATCCACCTGTGTTGGTGATCTGGTGTGATGCAGCCTAGTAAAAATCTTACAACAAAATCAACAGCCCAATAACTGAAGAAATCAGCACTGACATATCAACAGTGACCAATATGTACAAATGTATACTGTTTGATTACTGGAGAACATAAGAGAAACCATACTGGTTAAACAAATTGTCTATCTGGTCCAGTACCTTCTTTCACACAGTGGCCAATCAGATGCCTTCCAGAGACCTACAAGCAGGGAATGAAGCTCTCCACTGTTGCTGTTCCCCAGCACTAATATTCAGAGGGTTTCTGCCTCTGAATTTGGAGGTTCTATTTAACCATCAGGAGCTGACTGAGGGACCATGAATAATAAATATCAACAATCAGAATAAAGCTGAAGAAAAATGCAAGAACATCCACAGCACACAAATGTTGGGCACAAACGGAGAGTGAAACTGACCAGAGAGCGAAACGGTTGGGTGGGAAAAAACAAGATGTCTCCTGAGCTCTGCACTCCACACAGCCAAGCAGGGGATGTCTTGCAGGCAGCTTAGGAGGAAAAGGCACCCTTTAAAGTGTTTTCAAAAAAGGACACCTTGAGCAGAAAAAAAAAAGCATTCTGAGGACATCTTGTGCAGAATTCCTCCCCAGGATGCCTTTTTTTGTGTCCTCAGGACATCTTATTTGCACTGTACAGAATGGACCTTAGCGTGCTGATCAATTTTCAGGGAATAGCCTACCCCTGAGTAATATTATGCATTTGCAAAAAAAGGAACAAAAACATAAAAAGGACGTGGGGTCACCATATGTTGACTGCAACTTGAGGGCACTTCATATGCACAATTCATGATGAGATTCATTACAACAGCTGTGAAGAGCAGATGAAATCCACATATTGTGTGAAAGGAGAACCATGGCTAAGGATTTCTCCTTGATCTATGCAGTGTGAAATCTCTCTTATAAATACAAATTAGCAAACTTGATAGGGCTGCCAACTCCGAATTGGGAAATTGCTGGTGATTTGGGGGACGGAGGGTGGGGAGCCTAAGGAGGGCAGCATTTAGAGAAGAGAGAGATTTCAGTGGATTATAATGCCATATAAACTGTGCCTTCCAAAGTCAAGATGAAGTCACAAAAGTCATAGAATCATAGAGCTGGAAGAGAACACAAACAGGAACGTAGCTGTGTAAAACAGTATCCAGGGCTCACTGTGGGTGCTGTCCCCCCACAGCTGTGCCATGTTTGGGGCAGAGGTGCAGTTGAGTGCTGGCCAGTTGGGTTCATTCCACCCCCAAATTCCATAAAAAACTCAGGAGCAGGGCCTGCTGAGCTCACTTCACCCCTAAACTCCACATGGAGTTCAGGAGTGGCATGGGCTTGTTTGATGTGGCCTTAGTTTGCCCATTTAAAGCTCGACCCAAGCCACACTGAGGCCAGGATCAAACTGAACAGCTATGATGACTGGCTCCACATTTATATTGTTAGCTCTGCTCCCCCAAGCTCCCCCTAGGCCAGGTGGCACACACATATATACATGCCTTTAGAAGAACAAGAAGAGCTGGTTTTTCATACTGGTCAGGAGGTGGAGCTTGGGTATCAGAGCATTTAGTGCAAAAATGGTTGGATTTGACAATCTACCTGTGGAGCTTTATGGCAGAATGAAGACAGCACCCAGGAATCCTCAGCCCTTGCTATGCCCCTACTCCACCTATTTTAGGTCCCTTGCATGGGCATTGTTACTGAACAAATGACCCTGCCAGTACAAGAGTATACCTTTGCCAACAGAATTCTTTATTATGACTTGGCAATGCGGTCTGCCAGTATGGGTCAAAGGAATGATCTTATCTTTCCCAGTGCACATAACTTATACTGGGATCACTCTGAAAATCACTGGCACTAGAACCATGGGAGTATTTTCTATTTGGAATGGCCAGATATACTCTACAGAAAATAGGAAGAGATAAGGAAATCGCTGCTGCGAATGCAGCTCTTAGTAATACTTTCTTTTTTACTGCAACATTTTCAATTGGTGTCCTTTAAAAGAAAACATTTCAAATTTAAATAATAAAACATCACTTTTTTCTTCTCCAAATGGAATTGTGAAAAGTGTTGAAAAAATGAAAGCAGCAACTAGGAGTCCCCATAAAAAACAAAGTATATCTGTTTATTTAAATTTACATTTTTTTTTCATTTGTGAAATGCTAACAGATTTGGATTACTCATTGCAGGAGATATCTACTAGTTAATGGATATCATTTGGCACATTATGAAAACCTAGGGGGGTTCTTTTTTGGAACTCAGAATGGAAATCATCTGCAGTAGAGTTCCTACGAAAACTCACTACAATACAAAACTCTGCAAACAGGGAAGATGATTTAGAATTAGCTAATTGCACTGTGAGTTGGGACTTGCTGCTAAAGCACTGTCATCTTTTTATCGGGTCCTTTCAGAGAAAGAAAAATACCCAAGAAAGATGCAGGAAAATCTATTAAAAGCTACAGAATACAAAAGGTGAGAATTAAAAAGTATCAACCTTCTTCACAGCTGGCTTCATTTCATGTCACAACAGCCCACAGGGTCCAAGTACAAAGGTGCAGAAGTGTGAAGGAGAGGAGCTTCAAACCTCTGCTCACTCTCTTGTCACCTTCAGGCATCAACATGACTTTCAATCCTGAACTAAGTATCAAGCATAGCCAAAGCCTGAAGCAAAATACAGAGGGTTTTTTTTTTTTGCAGAGCCCTTTGGCAACATGCGGATTCTTGATCTGGAACACACAGCATCAGGAACTCATAAGAAGACTTAAAAACTAGGACAAGTGCAAGCTGTCACACTCTGAATTTCCACTAACTTACTGGAAGGTTAGCCTTTTTTCCCTTTGAATTCCTTTGGGATGTCTTTTATGTGTTCACTAAAGCCTCTGAGTTTCTGCAGTTCCAGCACTCTCTCCTCCCAAATCAATTACTAGACACTGGTTTCAATGGTTAATATCACTCCCATACAATATGTTCACGCCATTCAGAAGAACATTCCACAATCAGGTGGAAGACTTTGTACATCTTTGGACAGGACCACAAAACATGGAAGTTATTAGTGTCAGTATCATGGCATGAAAAAGCATGGCTATGTTTGTAGAAAGTTTGTTTCATAATTCAGTTGTTATGCAGATGGTGTGATCACACATTTTATTCTTCACACGATTGTAGTAATGTGTATATTGGGAAATTTGGTGAATATAGCCAGGTTTGCCCAGACACATTAGTGTGATATTAAGTATACTTTTCCCAAGAAATATATTGCAAAAAATAGAGCTTACACTTTTTAATGTATATTCAGTTCAGAATCAGGTTGCAGAATCAGGGGGGGCAGGGGCAGCTTGGATGGGCACCACGGCAGCAGGCTGACTCCTGGGCTGCCCACCACAGTGCCCTACCCCAGCACCTCCCTGCAGGCAGGCTCTGCCGTTCCCAGGCCCTGGGGATGGCAGGAGCCGCCCTGCAGTGACACTGGGGGGAACGGCTCAGCGGCATGGGGCCCAGAAGCCAGTCTGCCACTACAGGGCCTCTCCAAGCTGCTCCCACTCCCAAGTCATGCCCCAAGCCATGCCCCCTAGCAGGGGGTGCCCAGAGAAAGTGTTGTCTCTGGGTGCCATTTACCCCTCCCGTGATTGGGTCAGAGGGCAATTCCCAGGTTAAGACAAAGAGTAAGACATCCCATTCAAGGTAATAACGCTTATGCACACTTAGAGTTATGTAGTCCCTCTCAGTGACCAGGCATGCTGAGTCACTCACTCCACCAGTGTTTGACTGAGAATGCCTTGTTGTGTTGCAAAGAAATTATTCCATCTGTCCCAACTATTGATCACTGTAGAGGAGATGCAGAGAAACAACCATCTGTTGCTGACCTGGTTTCCAGAAGAGATAGGGAAATGCAGTATCTGATACTAAGGTGGCTTTCCATATTCTTTGTCTTAACAGTATTTTAGCAAGGTGTGGTAATCAAGAGATGTCCATAGTTAATGAGGCTTCCAGATTCCATTCACTGGAGTAACTCATAGATTAAACAGGCTGTTTTGCCTTAGGCTTGCTGTTGGCTGGGACACTCTGCTATCCACCCATACAAACAAGGAAACTGGCATTTTGCAGCACATAGCATAAGAAACTATATGAAATCCAATATTTTATAAGGCAGGGGGTGAAGGCCAGGGTTACAGACTGTTCAGTGGAAATACAAACCCAGAGGTTACCATTGCAACCACCACCAGTACCAAGTCAGTTCACTTATTTGGTAGACATCATAACAGCATCCAAAATATTAGCTATTTCCTCAAGGATTCATTCACCTACATAGACTGTAATGTGATACATTCTATTATGTGCCAGCAATGTATTTCTGTTGTTTACGTTCCCCAAACTGGAAAATTTATTTTCAAAATAATAAATATGTCCTTTCATGAGGTTTTTTCTCAGGCACCTATCGTTGGCCCACCCATGGCCACATCCAACCTCCCTAAATTAATTTCACACACCCCTCCTGCCTTCCCTCCACTTTGGGCTTCCTCACTCCTTTAAAAAAAATAATGTGCAAACTCTGAAGAACTGCCTGCGAACAGCAAGGCTATTCTGGTCAGCCTCACTGATATGAAACTAACCAGAAAATCATGCAACCATCAAACTAACCAGAAGCATATACCGTAACAAAAGTGTTTCCCCACTTTCTCCCCTTTGAATTAGTCACTTTTATGGTCACATTGCTTTCTGGTCAGTTTTTTTTAATTAGTTTTTTTATTTCATTTTTTAAAATGTTAAGTTCCTTTCTCTTTCTCTCACAGAGCTATCAGGAAAAAGGCACAGCTCTTCGAGGCATGGGACTAGACACTTACTTTTAAAAAATGCTCCAGCAATCTAGCGATATTTTATTGTCTTTTTTTAAAAGGGGAAAAAAGACTCATGAGGGGAGGGAGGAGGAGACATTAATCCTTCACATGCTATTTAAAATGACAGCAGTTAACTCCAACTCAGAAGCCATTTTCTTTAGCGTCCTGCTTCCCAACTCTTCCACACACGTGTTCACCTTCTCCTCAGCATTCGATCACTAAGCGAGTCCTTTAAAACAAAACAAGAACAAAAATGTTGGGGCCATTTGTGCTGGCTGCTCTGTGGGGAGACTACTTCTGTTAATTTCTACAACTTATCGAATGAGTGTTGTTTCCCAAATTATTTATAATGGCTCTGGTTAATTCAGGGTCAGGAGCCATTTTGTTGAGCATTCTCTTCCCTGGCCTTTCCACATGTGTGCTGATTGTCCAGTCAGTCAACAAAGACTCACCAGTAACTATAGTTTTAGTGAAGGAAGGAATGTCTCTAACATTTATGTGTAGTACTGCTAGACTCCATGAGGAAAAAAATTAAAAAGAGGGGTTGGTGCTGTAATGCCACCGATGATGTTATCAGTGATTGTATTGTCGAAGGCTTTCACAGCCGGAATCACTTGGGTGCTGTGTGGTTTCCGGGCTGTATGCCCGTGTTCTAGCAGCATTCTCTCCTGACGTTTCGCCTGCATCTGTGGCTGGCATTTTCAGATCCTCTGAAGATGCCAGCCACGGAATCAGCATCAGGCATCTTACTAGAACTAAACCATGAGCTCCAACACAAATTATCGAAGATCTCTGAATTACCAGCCACAGATACAGCGTCTGCTAAACAAACCCACAACTTTTCGTGCGATTCCCAGCACCCTCGCTGGATATTAATGTTTATTTGGCCTTGGGTGGAAGAAATATGCAGAGTCCACAGCAGAGGGGGATTCAGAGGAAAGGGCCTGCATGTGGAACAATTTTCCTGAACTGATTTAAAGGCTAGTGGATCAAATGCCAAGACAATCAGGAGTAAGCTGTGCATGTGGTACAGCCCAGAGTACATACAGGACATTTGATAACTTAACTTAAAAGTCTTCCTGTCCAAACTTGATAAAGTCAGAGTATTTCCCATCATGACAATCTGAGGCTATTACTAAAGTGTGGATAAAGCAACATTTGGCAAACCAATTTTCATTTTCTTTTATGAACTAATTTTATGGCTACAGGCACCAACCAAATCCTGCAGGTTGCTGCTCATCACTTATTTTCATTCATTCCCAAAGTACTGATGGTATTCTCCTCTAGGGGAAAAAATTCAGCTTCTGAAAGCTTCACATCTGCTCTGTTCAAAATATAATATTCCTAAAGGCTAAACTAATCCATGACATATGGCAGACACAAAGTGATCAGTATGCATAAGAACTCATTTGAGCATTTTTGGTCAGAGCATTTAATATAAAATCAACTCTGATGACAAGAAATCTGCCAGATTAATTTAGGCACAAAATGTGTGTGTGTGTTTCAAAGCAGTTTTACAAAATGTGAAGATTTCCCTGAATGTTCCCAGGACATTCACAGCTCCAGATCAGCTTTCCCACATAAGGCATGATATGAATGGAGCTACTTTTGCATGCAGGAGTCTAGAGATATCACACACTATGTAAAACCTGGATATATCCCAAAATTACAGCTGATCTCCAGATTACAGAGAACAGTTCTCGTGGAGGAAATAGCTGCTTCAGAGGGTGAACTCTATGGCATTATACCCAACTAAGATTCATCCCCTTTCCAAACCCCATCTTACTCAACCTTCACCCCCAACTCTACAGGAATTTCTCAACCTGGAACTGGCAACACTAAGTCCAATCTACCTCGCAGGACCAGGGGTGTCAGGTTTTTGTGGGGGTAGTGTATCTCTCCTCCCAATGCACATTTCTCTCTGCTATTCCAGTAACAGAAAATAAACATTTAAAAACTCTTCATTGGAGCAGTGGTGTTACATTATTTCTGGAAAAACTCTGGAAGTCCTATCAGTCCACTCTTGGAAATGTTATGATCTTACCATAACTTTTCCAGCGATTCCTAGACTGACATAGTTTCCAGGTTTTTCCTGGAAATGACATAATCCTATTATGCTGACAGTACCTCCTTTTCCCATCCCCCAGGTCCTGATAGTTGCCAGCTGGTGATTGCACAGGGGAGTTGAGGGAATAACACTAATTGGGACCTTGTATGCTTTTCTGAGCTTCCTGAAGGAAGGCAGAGAAAGACGTAGAATACATAATAAATAAATAACAGGCTTCTGCCTAGTACAATGTAGTCTGCTGTTTCTCCCATATGATTATCTTATCAGTGCTGATGAAAATATGTATTGCCAGTTTCCCCTGAAAACTCTTTTATTTTTTATTTTATTTTTTTGGCCTTGTGGTAGTTCTGCACATTGTCTGGATTTTTTTTAGGATTCTGTAGCAGTGTTTGCTAATTGAAAATAAAAAAGAAACATCTAGTTTAATCCTGTTTTACTGCTGATTTTATATTCCACATTGATAAAAATGCAGAAGTGCAGCATGCTCAATGGTCTCTGCAATTTTCATTCTTTCAGTTTTACTGTATAGATCCAGGCACCAAAAGATTTCCACTAACCCACCTGGCTTTTTTCTTTCCACTGCTGATCCCCATGAATACCACAAAGTGCTTTTGCAATTCCCGCAGTTTTGCAAGAGGTTGAAAGGTAGTTGATCCCAGAAACACAATGTATCTTACCAGTAAGCCACAGATTTTTTTTCTCTGTACCAATGATTCTCTCCGGACATTAAAATGATTACGTTTTAAAATCCACTTGTGTTACAGCCTGACAGACAGACAATGAAAGCTTTCAATAACAAATGGAAGAGCTTGAAGGAAGGACTTTTTTACACTAAGGAAAATTCAGCTCATTTAAGGGGTGTTTAGAGCTCCTTTTTTCCTTGGGGTATAAACTGGACTAATGGAAACTCTCAAAATAACAGCATTTATTTCCAAAGTACTATCTTTAGGGCTGGAGTGGTAAAGCACTCGGATTTATAGTAACCTAAAAATCTTCACAAAATCGATCATTCTGGAATCACAGGGGGTAGGAGTGATGGTGATGGAATTCGTCTACCAAGGAAGGTGCTGCCTGTATCATTGTTGTTAGAAAGCCCAAGCTAATTGGTGTATATATTCTGCTTCAGGAACAATCATGTTTTTGACAGGGAATAGTAATCTTATAAAATGTACAGAGCACTGAAGATGCATCACCTGCCTGCTGAAAACCTTAATCAACCCAACATTTCTATTAACTTTCACAAGTAACATTTCAGAAATACTGAGGAAATGATACATTTGGTTTCTAGATTCAGCTATGAATTATATTCAGTGGCCTTTATCCTGCATGACTGGAGCTGAACATAGATACCCAGAACAGCACATAACATTGTAATTGATATGTGCCAGAGAGACTAGATTTTACCCTTACATCTTGATAGCTCAAAAATAACTCAAGCAAACAAGCAAACAAAACAAAACACCCTTCTTAAATTCTCAAAATGCCTCATTATGTACCAGATACCAGATTCTGCATTTATTTGCCATATCTATAAAGAATATTGAAACATCTCATATTAGCCAGTAAGCTAAATGCACACACAGTAAAGACTAGATAAATAATTCTAGATAGCTCTTAGGAATAACATGGAATATTTATTTAGATAATTTCTAGCCTGCTTTTCTGTATGAAGTACTTAAGCTGGGTTATAAACTTAAAATACAAAATAGCAACACACAACCACAAAACATATTTTACCTGCTTTTTTTGCACAAGAAGAATAAAAAAAGTACACATCACAAAATACAATTTAAAATCTCAGTGGAACAGTAGTACAGAATTAGCCTCTTTGTGACTACTACTAGTGGCATATTTACCTGGGGACAAGGGGTATCCTCTGTCCCCAGACACCACTAATTTGGTCATGTCGGGGGCACCAAATCGGCCCCACACATGACCAGGAAGATGGCAAGTCCTGCTGCCTTGTCTTCAGGCACCCTCAACCCTGCCCATGTTGTCATTGACATGGGCAGGGTCTAGGGCACCCAGCTGCTGCCCCCGCTTGCCCCCCCACTGCCATCCTCCCTTGCTCCCAGCTGGGCTCCCAGCCAACAGTCCCTTCTGCCCTCACCTCTGGGGAGGCCAGAAGAGACTGCGGTGTCTCGACCTCTGAGAGCTGCTTTTATAAGCACTGAGGCTGGGGGCAGGGCTTTGGGAGGCATGGCCCCACCCACTGAGCCCTGTTCCCCCAGACTCCGTGCTTATAGAAACAGCTCTCGGAGGCCAGAGTGCTCCTGGAGGGGAGGCCAGAAGGGGTTGCCAGCTAGGAGCTGGGAGCCAAGAGCAAGGGGGGCAGCGGGGGGGGGGGCAGCAGTGAGGGGGGTGCCTAGAGACAATTGTCTCTGGGCACCGTTTCCCCCCGATATGCCTCTGATTACTACTACTACTGTTGGAAATAAAAATCTCCAGACAAATGATTTGTCTAATGAAGTCAAACTTTATATTTGCAAACAGAAAGTTTGGGGGGGGGGGAGGAAACATACACAAACAAAGAAAGTTACTCTGCTCCCAGAGTAAAACAAAGAAAGTTACTTTATAATACCTCATATTGCCCCTCCTTCTGCATTATAACAGTGGTAGACTTTGATTGGCAAGATTATAATTTAGGCACATATTACACATTTGATTGGACTGTCCTAACACAAAGAACTCAACAGAACACATCTTGGCAAGCAGGCCCTGAACAAACAAAGAACAACTGCAAAATATCCTATCTGGTCTATCTGAAAAACAAATATTATCTTGCAGCAACTCCTCTGCAACCCTGACCCATGAACTCGGCCTTGCTGGCTCGCAAGCCGAAACTCCCTTGACTTTTAAAACAGACAACCATTTTATATTGTTTTATAGACATTGCTACTTAGCTTTATAACTTTTACAAGTTAAATCAAACAGATAGTAATTTGTCTTACAAAATAGAACAAACGTAATTACAAACATAATTTAACAATTCCATAATTCCACACTACTTCTACTACAACAACATACACACACAATCTTCCAACCAGATATTTCCAGTTACAAACATTCTACTTGTCCTAGATTGTCAAAATTCATCCCTTCAACACAGCCTTACACAACTTCCTTAATCTCTGAAGCATCCAGGAGGCCTTTCTGTAAAACAGGAACAGTCACAGAGAACACTGTCTTTCAAGAAGGCAGAGCTAAGCTGCAAAGATTGCCAGAATTGCAATGCAGGCTCAGAGGGAGAGATGTTCTTTTAAAAAAACCCATAAGACTGAAAGGAGTCTAGGTAATTTGTTTTATCTACACCTAGCATAATGTAGTGGCTAGAAAGTTAGACTAGGATCAGGGAAACCCAGAAATGTATTCTCATTCTGCTATCATGGAAACTTGCTAGGTTAACTTAAGTGTAGTTGTCCAAGAAAGGCAAGGGTTGGGTAAGAAGCTGGACAGGAATTCTATCTATATGCTTTGGCTTCATAAGCCAAAAGTGATGCACACAAAAACTGAAAATTACAGCCTCAATAATAGTCATCCCTTCTGTCATTAAAGTGGATTTTCAAGCAGACTAACATGATTTCTTTTATCTACAGAGCACTTTGTAGATAATAGCCAGTTGCTGAGAGGTTCACTAGTTTTTTCTGAGGACCTAGTTGTAATAGGTCCTTAACTATTCACAACAACATCACTAGTTGATGCCAAGCGAGTACAATGGTGACAGAGTGCTCTTTACTACTATCACTTCTGCAGAGTAGACTTAAAATGAACTCTAGTTGATGTTCAACAGGCTCCAGCATTATTAGAGTTTTTCCAAATTGGTCTGGTTTTCATCTCAACCACTGCTTCACTATTGGATCTTTAGTAAATCAGGAAGCAGAATGGACTCCTTTCTGCAAGAGAAGGTGCTCAGATGCAGGGAAATTAGATTACCCACCCAGTCCAACTGGCATCCTGCTAACTGGTGGTTCTCATGGGAGTCAAACATTCAGTGGACTGTTCTTTTGAAATCAAAATAGCTCAAAGGTGACAAGTGGACAAAAAAGATAGCTGCTTCCTCAGTCACAGTCCTCCTTAACAGTGTATCTGGAGCTTTTAAAAGATTGTTACAACAAAAAGTGTTATACATGTTGATATTCTGTCTTAAGACTTACTGATTTGGTGTTTCTGCATGCATCATCAGGAGCCAGCATGGTGTAGTGTGAGGATTTCGAACCCATTCGTTGCAAGGGCTGGATAAGTCATAAATGTGACTTGGTCAGGCTGGGCCCAGGCAGGGTGAGGAGGGATAGCTGTTTCAGCTGGCCAGCTTACAGCAGGCTCGTCAGCCCTGATTGGCACAGAGAGGATGGGTATCTCAACTGGAGAGCATGCAGTGAGCTCACCAGCCCAAAATGGCATGGGGGTGGGGGGTGGGGGGTGGGGGTGGCTGCCTTAGCTAGCAAACCTGTACTAGCCTCACCAGCCGAGAATTCCACTGGGACATTGACTCTGTATTCTCATTTAAAACTGACAGGAAAAGAACCACTAGATCCGGCCAACTACCAACGAGTTTCCCATTTGGTGTTTCTGGGGAAGGTGGTTGAGAGAGTCATGATGGAGCAGTTGCAGGCATTCCTAAATGACACATCTTTCTTGGATCCATTCCAATCTGTCTTTCAGTCTGGTCATGGGATGGAGATGGTGCTTGTCACCCTCACAGATGACCTCTGGAGACAGCTTGATCGTGGTGGGTCAGTGCTGCTGCTGTTGCTCGATCTCTCAGCAGTGTTTGACACTGCTGACCTTGACATCTTGCCTTGCATCCATGGGGGTCCAGGGTATAGCCTTGAAATGGCTGGACTTGTTCCTCTGGGGCCAATCAATGCAGGTTGCGGTGGGAGGAGAGCTAACCTCTTAGATCCCCCTAGATTGTGGGGTCCCCCAAGGGTGGTTCTCTCTCCTTTGTTATTTAACATCTATATGCAGCCCCTTGGTCTGTTGGCCCAGGAGTTTGGGCTGGGTTGCCATCAGTATGCCGATGACACACAGCTATTTGTTGATAGATGGCTGCCCGTCTTCCACCCCAGGACAACTGACCAAATGCTTGGGAGCCATGGTGGACTGGCTCAAACTGAACTGCCTGAGACTGAACTCAGAAAAGATGGAGGTCCTGTGGCTGGGTGGGGGAGAGATGGCTGGATGGCATTTGACCCTTGATGGGGCTCCACTTGAACCAACTTGATGGTCAAGAGTTTGGGGGTGATCCTGGACTCTACATTGTCTATGGAGGTCCAGATCACCAAGGCTGTACAACTGGCAACTTTTCATCTTTGTCAAGTGAGACAGCTAGCCCCCTACTTATCATTCTCTGACCTGGCCACAGTGATCCATGTGATGGTCCCCCCCAGAAACTCCAGCATGGTCCAGAATGCAGCTGCTCGACTCCTCTCGGGGTTGCCTTGTCATGCACATATATCACCAGTGTTGCGCAAGCTGCACTGGTTACCAGTTGAAAGCCGGATCAGATTCAAGGTTTTAACGTTGATGTTTAAAGCCCTTTACAGTCTGGGCCCAGGAGTGTGACCACTTCCTCCATCATAACCCACAGTGGACATTAAGATCAGAGGGACTATTAATTACCCCTAGCCCACAGGAGGTCCATTTGGCTCAATGCGGGCCACGGATTTTTTGGCCTTGGCCCCCTCCTGGTGAAACAGTCTCCCAGAGAAGATCAGGGCCCTGTGGGATTTTATGGAGTTCTGCAGGGCCTGCAAAATGGAACTGTTCTGCCAGGCATTCCGTTGAGGCTGACCACCAGTTTCCCTTGGAGCTATGTGTTTTCTTAGCCCATGGGTGGGTTTTACTTCTCCTGCTTGTTTTTATAGCTTTTAGTGTAGCCCGGCTCATTAATTCCTGATCTATGAACTACATGGGTTATTTTATTTATTATTTTGATTACTGTTTCATCTTTTAAACTATGGTTTCTTTGTCGAAACAGGTTTTATGTATTGTAATTTTGGGTGTACATCACCTCAAGCCAGATGTGGGAGGGGCAATTAATAAATCTAAAAAAATATATTGATAGATAAAAATTCCCTACAGCTTATTTCCACCTTTCTCCAGGGAAGCTTTATCTTAACCTGTCCCCTCCCCCTCCCTCCACTAGGATGGGTGGACCAGGTCCAGATGCCGGGCCCCCTCCCCTTCCCTTGAATGTCACCCCACACTCCCTCCCCTCCCTTGCATGCCACCCCTCCCTCCACTAGGATGGGTGGGCCAGGGCCAGATGTCGGGCCCCTTCCCTCCCCTCCCTGCATGTCACCCCTCTCTCCCCTCCCCCCTCCACTAGGAGGGGTGGGCCAGGTCCAGATGCTTGGAGCTCTATTGATCTAAATCCCACCAGGTTACTACCTTGAAAATGGAGCTGTTTTAAATGTCCTCATTTTCAGGCTACCACCTTCCTGCATATCATAAAACACTAAATCAGAGATTTACATTGCAGGGGCTGCCTATACAAAGCATTCAGAATCTTTAACTGGTGCAAAACACTGCTAACTGGAGTGCTTCACAGGAACCATTTCTCTTCATCATGCTTTCATCATTGAAGCAACCTGCCAAATAGCCATGAATATGTTGACAAACAGTTTGTTGGAAAACTGGCTGCCTGTTCACAATTGACTAACAGGACATGAGTGGAACAAGTCAGTGGCCCTTTCCTTACAAGCCCCTGAAAATGTTTTGAAAACATTTGAAAACATTGAAAAACCCACCGTTTGTCTGCACTCACCTCCTTGAAGTAATTCCTGACCAACATTTTGTGTTTGTTCCAATTTTTTTTAAAAAAAAACTTCTGTGGCTCCAGTGCTACGAGGCCTCAAAGCCTCAGGCAGAAAATAAAAATATTTTAAGCTAAAAACCATGTGGAACTCTGTGGAGGAAATGTTTTATTTCCTTCCTGAAAACATTTTATTTGTGTTGTGCAAGAAGGACCAGCATTCAAGCATCGCTAGCCCTCACCCTCATTACATTCATGATGGGAATTCCAAGGCATGATAATGCTGGGCCTTGAAAAATGTTGCTGTATGAGTTGAAGTAGCCATCTCTGCACCTGGAAACGGACATGTCTTCTCCTTTTCTCCAGGAATTCCAGCCCACTTGGCACAGAAACAAACACTGAAGTGCTGATGGGGCTTTTTACCATAAAATTCTGTCCCCAGTTCTTTGCTGTTCTGGCTTCCACAAGCTGCTGCTGACAGTCTCACCAGTCATTGTTTGATTCTCAAGGGCTTGCTATACTGTTTGGGGGGTGTGTGTGTGTGTGTGTGTGTGTGGAACCATGAAAGGATTTTGCCTTGTTTGCATATTTAACTAAAGACCAGCTGCTCAAATGTGCTTGCATAATAGATAAAGCCTAAGACTCTGTAATTCTATATTGTATATTAGCAAAAAGATTATTGTATTATTTGCACAGTATTTCATTTCTATTGAAGTGGTAATGAATAGTGTTGGTCAAGGAACAATAAATAACAACAGAGAATAAGAATTAGCAGTGGTGCATTAGGGTTCTGGTATATTCCTTGTAAATATTTTGTCTAACCTAAGCACTGACTGCTCAGTTTATGAAAAAAAAAATCTCGACCATTGGATAATATCGCCTGACTGCGATTGTTATGTTTTGTTCGTAAATCAATAGAGTCTCATAGTGCAAATCCCAGAGTTAAGCCTGAAGTTCCCTAGCTGATGGGAATGAGCTAACAAATTTTAGTGCAATGTCTCTCATGAGACAGACAAGGTCTGAGAGAGAATTTGAAGTAAGCCTCAATTTGGAACAACAAGAAAAATCAATTGGAGTCTCCGTCAAAAAAAGTTAAAAACCTGTTGCATGGATTCGTTATTGTAATCTATATAAGCACATATCTGATTGCTAAATAGAACTATGAGAAATACAGCTTGCAAATTCTTTTGTAACTGTCATCAGATTGGACCACCACAGAAAGATGTTTAAATGGTTTTTTATCTTTTTTATCTTAAGTGACTCTGACTCTACTGGCCAGGGTCTGGGTACGTGTATGCCAGTATGTACCAGACTGCTGCTTCTGAGCACTGGCAATTGATAAGGAGGGATCATATTGTCTACTGGATGACACAGAAATAGACCAGGTAGAGCTTCCTAGTTGTGGATTTTTGTATGTACCAGTAAAATCAGCCCATGCATGCTACAGAGATGGCAGATTGTGCCCACCCCAGCTCAGACAGCCTGAAGAGAACACACACTATTTTCATCATAGAATCATAGAACTGGAAAGAGTCATGTGGGCTATCTAGTTGAACCCCCTGCTCAGTGCAGGATCAGCCTAAAGCATCCCTGACAAGTGTTCATACAGCCACTGCCTGAGGTCTGCTAATGAGCTCACCATTTCCCTGTGTTCACCTCCCTATCATATGAAAACAACAGGCTCCTTCAAACTTCTCAGTACCATAAAGATCCCATGATCAGGACACTGCAATAGTGCCAACATAGGGAGAGTAGGGGTGGGACTGCGTCATCTTATGTCCTTGAAACAGGAAGTTTGAGGTGAACATTTGAACAGTATCATGCTTTCAAAAAATTAAAGCTTCACTATTGCTTTCTGGATCTTGGGAAACAGCCAGCATACTGATGTAGGCTAGATCCCATTGACATGAATAGCAACAGATACAAATGACACTGTTCTCGTGTTGTATGAGCTTCAGTGATAGTGCCGCTGGTCTCGCTGGCACTTATGTTGCTTCTCACCTTGTTTGCACTCCTTTTAACACTTCTTACAGTTCTCCAAGGAAAATTCAGTTTTCATCTTCTTTACTTTTCTTTTCCCCTATTTTGGCACTGGGTCATCTTGTAAAGTTTAATTGAAATGCAGATATCTTTTCTTCCATCCACACAATATACCAAAAGCTGTTTTTCCACACAGAATCTCTGAAATGTTGTGCTGTAGAGGAAACTCTAGAAAAAAAACCTACTTTTTAATCAGTCTTAACTTAGAAGGAACTCTCATATACAAAACAAAAGATTCATGTGGTACTCATTACTGGACATGCCACTTATATGATGGTTGCTGGCGCCCCACAAGCTTTTTTTTATGAACAATGGCTCAAGTAATGTTCAGTATTGCTGTACAAGCTGTCCGACACACTGTAGAAGCATACAATATATTCACTACTTTTGTGAAATGTATTCAACAGTTTAAAAAAAATAAGCAGATTTAAAACACCCATTTTACAAAATTCAAAACACCTTGGGAAATGAATCCAGGCCCTCACATATTTGAAGGGTGTCCTTTACTAGGCAGCTGTTAGCAGTGCAATCCTAAGCAGCGTTGAATTCAATAGGCTCAGAAGGATGTAACTCAAGTGCTTAAGATGGCACTTGAAGAGAGAAAACAAACAAAAAATCCTTTTTGAAATGAACATTTCATACAAACTTATTTTATATTCTATCCTTTTCCAGCATATAACTAAAAATACTAACCCCATCTACAGCAAGGCAGATACATCACATGTCTTCCAGCCACATTTTCAGACGCAACATCGTCTGCAAGAGTTCTGAATTGTATTTACGACCATGGCACTATTCCTGCATTGTACTGGAACCAGTAGGTGCATTCTTAACTAGACAAAGGCAAAATGGGAGTAATTTCTCAAACATTTTAAGATATAAACACTGTCCTTTAGCAGTTTTTGACAGAATGCAATCTCTCCCCCTATGTGGTCAATTTGTAAATGCTTTGCCAAGAGGGAGGGAGAGATCATAGTGCAGCTTGCCTTTTCAAAATAACAATTCTGTCTGCAGGTCTGAAGGTACATCCCTAGTGTGATACACTGAGTGACCCCTCCCTTTCTTTTGTCAGAGTGCTTGCAACTGGACAGAGAAGACTGCACATCATGCTGTGAACTTACCTACAGGCAAGTTAACGGAGATCTGCAGAGCCTTACACAACATGATCTGTCTCTTATCAAGCAATGCTCTCACTCTAACATTATTATATTTGCCTTAAGTGACATCATCACACTTACTTTAGTTGAGGCCACACCAAAAACTAAGATCAAAAGAAAAAAATGGCACTAAAATTGGTTGTCAAGACACCAGCCCAACAGATTCTAAAAATAGGTTTTTTTGTTCAGGTTCCACTGAGAGCACAATTTCCTCCCTGAACAAGCTCACAATAAACAATTAGTGCAGCCTTATTCTTAATTGAGTTAGATGCATGAAGATGACATCATTATTTAAGCTTTACATCAGTCCTGAGGAAACAATATAGCAAAACAGTGAAAAAACCCTTGTTTATGGGATACTTTGATCTTGCTAATTAATTCCACCTTTCCAAGAACACTCATCCACAAACAAAACAATATGAGCTCATACTTTTACCAGGATGAATCATGCTAGACGTTATATCAAAGACTGACTCATCAACAACCAATGCCACCTTATTTTAATGTGATAATATAATTTTGTTTGACTGTTTTCCAACAGGATGGACATCTATCAATATATAAACATACACAGTATGATATTAATAGTCATCAATATTTTATTAAACTCTTCAAGTAAGGGTTATAAAAGAGTTTTCTTTTCCCTCCACTGTCTTTGTCTGATAGACAGAGGGGGATTTCTATGCATAAAAGAGGGCTTTTTTTTCCTCCTCAACTCCTTTCCCACCATCACTTCTGCCCTTTATTTCTCTATCTGGAAAAGATATTTATTTACCAAACTATATTTTAAAGTCATTACAGAACAAGAGCACTGGAAAACTATATCAAATCATTACAGGTATAACTGTTCCTTGGATTTTGGCTTGCACTCTTCTCATAGAGTGCCCAGATCTTTTAACACTTCCGGGTCCATCCGAGAGGGTACCACTTGAATCTATCCCAAAACTCAGTGAGGATTCCCATGTACACCCTTTCTTCATGCCCCAAAACCTTTATGGACCAATTCAGGATATCCAAATATCTTGCCCCTTTCTGGAGAGTGGGCAAATGACCACTGCCTCTTTCAGAAGGGCTGGCACTTTCTCCTTCTTCAAAGCAGGATAGACAAGGGTTCAGAGGACTAGTAGTAGGCTGCATCACTGCAAGCAGCTTGTCCACATCCACATATTGCTGTTCAACAGTGAAATCCAATCTTGTGCAGATCTGAGTGATCTAATCCCAAAAGTGTGCAGCAAAATCATCACAGCAGATACCAGAGGGTAACCTGGCAAACCATTAACCATCCTTAAAAAACTCTGCTTGCTGGCTACTTGCAAACACAATGAGGGCAGAAAAATATACCTTCTTCACCAGCACTTTGAAGGCCTGATAATGGGTTCTCATCAGTGCCTGGTTAGATCCACAATGCAGTTTCCGTCACCTGCACTCAAGCTCTCACCACTCCTGCTTCATTGTCTTCAGATCCCCAGTATACCATGGGGTCCTAAGGTCTCTGCCAGCAAAGCAAGGGGACTCAGGAGTGATCGTGTTGATGACCCTCCTGATCTTACCATTCCAAAGGGAGACCAGGGTCTCAACAGAAGCACAGGCCATGATGCCAGGAAAATCTCTCAGAGCTCTCAGGAATCCTAGGGATTCCATCCTCCTCCAAGTGTGGACCATCTTAATTGGTCCCCACCCCTGCAGTGGGGGAGTGATGTCTGAAGCCCAACCTTTACCAGCTAATGATCCATCCATGAGAAGGGAGTGATCTTAAGTCCCCCAACTAGCTGATCACCTCCAAACTGCCCAGGTTGAGAGCACATCCACTGGAATGTGTTGAACCAGAAACAAATTGAGACAGCCACATAATTGTCATGGTGACCATGAGGTCCCGAGCTAAACCATCAGAGGCATCCTTGATGTGGAAAGTTCAAATCTCTCAGAAACACTATACTGGGAGTCCCCAACACTATCTCCGAGACTGTCTCCGAAGGGAGGCAGCTGGGCACCAGGGTGAGGAGTACTCTAGCAGAAGTCTCAACTTGTCCCTCTGGCCAAGCACCAAGAATAAACTGGCCCAGGGTGGGAAGGTTGTCTGGTGAGTGTGATGGAATCTCAACACTGTCACTCCCCCATCCCACCCCACCAGCCTAGGCTGGTGATGCACACAGTAACTGGGTGGGGCAGAACTGGCCCCAGCTCGCCCACCCAGATCTCTGTGATGCACACCAGGTTAGCCCTTTCATCCATGATCAAGACCTTGATAAGGAAAAATTATTTTGGACTGACCTGGCATTAACAAGCAGCAGCACCAGGCCAGCGACCTGGAAGACATACACTCCTGCTTTCCCAGGAATGGGGGGCTGAGTAGAAGGGGTAATCTAGGGCTCCTTCTCTGAAATCTATCTCTGTGCACCCAAACATCATAGTGCCCCCTGCCCATCAGCACTGGAATACAGTCCCCAGGTTCACCCTCTTCTTCCCTACCCCATTCAACCAGTTCCCTGATCTAGATATCTTAGACTGATATGTTCAGGGTTAGCCCATTTGTGTTCCCATAGAGCTTTAAAAGCCAACCTTGGGGAGTTTGTTGAGTTCTGTCTCAGCTACAAATGAGTGTCCATGCCTCAGATTAAAGTAGATTTGAATGAAAAACAAATTCTGTTCATGTTTTACAGTAGGAACTAGTCAGCAGGTTCCCACCTAGGTTGACAGTTCTCTTAGCTGGCAATTCAGTTACAATTTGAAATGGGAGAAGTACATATATCACCAGCTGCAAAAAGTAAATATAACCTAAGGGAGAAAGAATTCAAATAGGCAAGTAGTAATGACAGACTTAGATAAGAATAGGTCCATTGCAAGACTTTTGGACTTTCTTATCAAAACAACACTAAGGAAATACCTGATAAGTTTCAAATACATCATGCCATAAAACAATAAAAGGATTTTTCTGCAATGGATAATTAATCTGTTGAACTCGATTAAAATATAATTGAAGTCAACAGGTGAATGGCAATAATTTTTAAAGGGATTAAACTTCTGCATAGATAAGAAGATTCCCTGTAGTTTGTCTTAAAAATGAAGCTCCCATTGTTCAGGACAAAGGTCAAATAGTAACAAATAGGATTTGTTAAAGAATATTTGAAGAAATGATTTTAACATTTCAGCTCTTCGCATTTTTATTATGAAGGAGGTCTCTTACATTCAATGAGATATACTCGAAAGTAAGTGTGCCTACTTGTTCTTGGTTATCATGCTAGAAACAAAAAGGCTGTTTTAGTCTGAATCGTTTGCTTTCTCAGAATATTTCATCATAGAAATAAATACCAAGTTTATTGAAACCTAAGTGCAGTTTATTTTTCATGGCATCCAATGTACAGCTGCTGAATAGAAGAAGAATAATCTGTGAATGTTTAATTGTCCTAGCTTAAACTCAATGCAAAATGCATATTAATATTGCCACAATTTGACTTTTTTCTTAAGCACTTGCCGTTAAATGTTTTGTTGGATTAAATCAACACTGAAAAAAAAAAGCTTGAAAAAAGATTAGAATTTGTTTCACACATGAATAGTTTTTAATTAAAACATTTATATTCCACCTTCCTCCTCCCAGGGAAAAAAACACACATGATGTGTAGTAAAATTGCCTTTGAACTGTTTTAAATTAATCTTCAGGAGTTAAAGATTTGTGTGTGTGTGTGATTTCCCCTTACAATTAAACTTTCCTAATGACATTTGGAGATGTTTAATATTCACGGTAAAATTCTAGGCATGTTTGAATCCCAGCATAATTTCAAAATTATGTCCTGCTTTAATCTCAAAGCTTTATTTTCAGAATTCTCAGGAATCAATTTGAGGATGAAGAATGGAATAATACAACTCAATCTCATCAGATCTCAAAAACTAAGCTAGGGAAGAATTTGAAAGGGACACCACCAAGGAAGACTCTGCAGAGGGAGGCAATGCCAAATTACCTCTGATTAATCACTGACCTTGAAAACCCCACCAGGGGATCGCTATGAATTGGCTGAGACTTTACAATACTTTATATATACACACACACTCAATTTTAAACACTGTTGCCAAAGGATAGCCTGCAATGCAGGGTAATTGCATACATTCCTCTAAATTGCAACATCCCCTGGGGGATGGGGCGGTATAAAAATCTAAATAATCAATCAATCAATCAATCAATCAATAAAATAAACATCCTGCCCCCCTGAGTTTACACCCCCTCTTCTCTCACCCATAAGATTTAGAACTGGTTTGGGATTAAGATATGGATGAGATGTTAAAATTGCCATCAGTGTATTTATTGCTTATTGAAGTGTTTTAATCTTTAATTTATTAACGTGGATTGATATGTTTTAAACATGCTTATAAGCCACACTGAGCAGAGGAGGGCAGGATATTAAGTTAAATAAAATAAATTAAAATAAATAATGTTAACAGATACTTCCTATGCTGAAATTAGAAAGATGTCTCTGAAATATATCCTTGCAATTGCACACACACACACAAAAGTCATTTCTGTCACAAACTCAGTCCTCAACTGCTATAGCTGCCTCACTCAATCTCACCTTTTGGTTTCCATGTTGCAGTGTGTTTTACAGAGAAAAAAGAAGAAGAAATTGTTTAAAACCTTTGCTTTTTACCTCCACCACCACATTTGGGATTTCTTTTTATGGTAGAAGATGCCATCACAAACCTGGATCCTTTTGCAGGAAAGGAAATCTATGAGTATCTGTGTGGGGTGTCTGTGCTTTTCCACCACTCCCTCTGACTCTATCTGTCTGACAGCTGTCCCAATGATGTTTTTCAGCACTGGCTTCCTCTAAAATAGCCTTGGACAAAATGTGGATAGGATTTCTCCAGGCAATCCATTCACATCCAAAGAACATGAACAACATATACATTTAATAACTCAACATAAATCCTGGAGAGCATAGATAACTAGAACAATTAGTATTTACATATAGCATTAGGCAAAATTCTTAAAAGATATATATATATATAAACAATCTTTATAACTAACATGTCCCTACTAGGAATGATTCCAAGAACAAGCTCCTTGGCGTCTTGGCACAACCTGACAAGGTCTGTCCATGATACCTGAACACAGAACACAGGCTAACAGATACATATATTTACCTGCATCCTGAGAGTTCCTTTTCTTAACCAATCATAATTTTGGGGTGCAGGCTCAAAGTATCCCTCGAAGCCTGCTCATGACCAATAACTTCCAAAGATTGGATAACAGAAATTGAAGTGACATCATAGCCTAAACAGGTTGGCCAAGTGGCGCAAATTGGCATCCCTGAGCGAGGTTTTTGGAAAACGGCAGCTTCCAGCCGTTCGCATGGCAGTGGCTGGAAGGCGCCATCCCTCCCCCCATTCCCAATTGACTTACCTTCCCTGCAACCTTCCGGCGTGTCGCCGAGGCCTGGGGAGATGCCCCCCTGCCCTTCGACTCCGGAGCGGTCATGCAGGGCAGGGGACATGTCCCCTGGCCTCAGCGACGTGCCGGACGGTCGCAGGGAAGATATGTCGATTGGGCAACGGCGCTCTGCGGTGCCGTCTTCCCTGTCGTTCCCGGAACCGTTCGTGCGAACAGTCCTGGGGGGGTTGGGTCGGCGTCATGTACGCCAACCCAACCCCCAGCATGGCCATGCGGAAGCGGCCCCAGATTAACTGGTACCCAGGGATTCTTCTTCCCTGTTTCTGGAAAATACATCCCTCCTTGGTTATATGTATGTGGCCCCTCAGCCTTGGCCCCTCAATAACTGACCACCAATTCTCAGTCTGTGTATATTTTTTGCGTAACACAGCTTCCAGGCTGACACACAGTTTTCAAAACACTTTTTCTCTGCAGTCCATAACAAACGTCTGTAGGAAACTTCAGCAAATGGCAGATAGCATTCAGAATTACTGAAGGCCATAAATGTCAGGTAGCAGAGAAATGAAAGTGAGAGCTTCAAAATTGGGCAGGAGAAATAAAACATTTTCTGATCTCTGCACAGCAAGCAGCGAACATTTTGAAAAAAAAATTGAGAAAAAAGATTGCTAGTTTAGCATATCCAAATAAAATGTTTTGAGGCTGGAAGAAAGTGTTTTAAAATGGTTTGGGGGAAAAAACTGTGCAGAGGTTGTGCAAGAAACTTTTTTTTATTTTCCAACCTCAAGACGTTCTATTTGTGTTGTGGGGAATGGGCCAAAGAAAATATAATCACAAGTTAATTATTAAGTTGAAATGGTAGTCTTCTATGTGTTTTTATAATCATTTTATTTACTCTGTATCTGCCTTGAGTTCTATAAGGTAAAAAATTGGCTAATAAATTTTAAATAAATAAATGTTCTACATGTAAATTTATAGCACTAAATTATAATTTAGAACTAAAAATTTGCTTAGATAACTAAAAGCCACCCAGTTCTAAATGAAGGAAATATATCCAGTTAAGAGCACTTTTAAAGATGGGGAAATCCTACTTTTTAAAGAATCAGCTGTTGTTTTCATGCACCCTTTGGATGTACAAAACTTAAGCCAATTACAGAGACTATTTACCATGGCTTTTGAATGCATTTTAAAAGCAAAACAAAACTATTTTGCCAAATTCAAACTAAATGGAGTCCTAATGATATGATGGGACTGAAATCTGAACAATCATGTTAATAATTAAAAATCTGAACAATCATGTTAATAATTAAACAGAAAAAGGAAGGAAGGTTATTGTGCTTTGTTTCTGTAGAGAACATTGACACAAAGCTCAGGTTAACCAAATTTTAGAACTATTTGAACATTTACTCTATCATCAAGGCTCTGAGGCATATTTGCATATAGTTTTGATACATACTAATCAGAACATTGAAAAATCTGGTGGTCAGTTCATACTTACTGAAACTGTATAAACATTCAAAATAATGTGTTTTCCTGTTCAACAACATGGTGACCATACGTATCAGGACAATCTATGCACAGTTGGAAGGCTTTCAATACACATAGATGTAATGTCTGAAAACGACTAAATATTACTTCAGTTATATCCAAACAGCAGAGTAAGGACGATATGTACCTTATGTCAGCTCAGTAGGAACTGAAGATTTTCTTTTCTAAACAGAGCCATAAACCATAAAGTTTGGATTATTTAACTCCTTAATAGACTTGCACTTTAATTTTAAAAGCAAATGTCACGCGATCTCTGAATTCATAGCTGCAGAGTTTACAGGGAAGTTGTTTTGGTTTTCTGCAATTCATGTTTAAAGGACACGACAGAGCTGTATGAGATTTCTATAATTCAATCCAAATATTTCTTTAGACAGTCATTTTTGTAATTAGTATGTGGATTTATTTTCCTTTGCTGTTCCTTATGCCAGGAAAAGAATACCTACATAACGTGGCCATTCTGAATTTCTTCAATCCCAATTTAGAACTTACATCTCCCACAAAGATTTCACTTGGCACTTACCCTCCTATTTTTCCTTATGTAACTCCATAAAGTGACATGCACCGTTGTTGGTGTTATTGTTTAAGAAAGCAGGTTTACCACTATAGTGATGAGTATTCCCATAAGGAAGACACTTCAGCCAAGCTATAATCAATCACATTTTTCTGCCTGTGAGTGAGTGGTCTTGCACAAATAGTCCAAAGAGAATGTTGACTAAACAGCCTAAACAGAAGACTTGGGTATGAAAGGGTTGGTTCTTCACACAGGTCATTATCCTCCCCAGCAGGGGGAACAATTTGCCCTCTGTCCAAATTGCAGAGGGTTATGGAGGGGAGGGGGTTGAGTCTAATCTCATTTTCCTCCTCACATCAAGTTGCTCCTTTCATCCTTCTTACCCTTTGTCTGAATAGCCCTCAGCAGCCCTGACTACATCCTCCTTGACTCTGAGAACTTAAGCAGCCTCCTCAATGCAAGTTTCTCCCTCTGAATCTGGTTCCTGCAGAACTATTTCCCTCCTCCTCCCTCAATGATGCCCCCCCATTTACTAATGTCTGTGGGATTGAAATAATTTAACAACAAGTTCTGGTGGTGGGATTAAAATAATTTAATAACTGGTTGTTTACAAGTACCATTTAACAACCAGCTCTGCCAAAGTGATGTGAACCAGCTGAATCCCACCACTGGTTACAGGCCTCCTGGCTTCTGGCTACCATTAAGGCATGTAGGTGTGTCCCTGCAAATCAGCTGAACTGTGTGGCAAGACTGCAGCTGGAGGTAGGTGCCTTGCTTGGCTCTGGCCACTACCATACTAGAAAACAGAGAAATAGTGGAAAAGTTCTTATTAGAATGTTGAAACGGACTGGAATAGTTTGCTTCAGAGATTACATATTGATAGATTCCCCCACTCACTGAAATGTTGTTCAGCTGCACACTGGAACTCTCATTTCCACTACTCCTCAATGACTTTGGGAAGCTCTCATCAGGTGGATAATGGCTATTCAGAGGGCTCTGATTCATATCCTTTATATTATGTTTCCTTTATAATACACAGAGGTACTTTTCATTGCACCATTATATTCTTTTATTAAGAACATGTATCACTTTTCAGACTATTAAATACCTGTGTTAATCTTGATTTTTCTTTTATTTTAGTTTTAAAATTGTGATTGAAGGCCAAATTTACAGTTTAAATATTGAAATGAAAAATTACTAGTTCAACAAAATTTTGCTCACTAACATCTTGTGTACATTTCTCACAGGTCAATTTGTCAAGTAAATAGCACTGTTTTCTGATAATTCAGCAGTTCTTTATAAGCACAGATACTACACTATCCTTATATACTGCAGGATTCAGATCCACTCCTTTGGATCTCTGTGATCTTGCAAGTTTGGTTCCTCCACAAGAGATATTGAATTAAATAATGATGGTGAAGAAACACAGAATAGTCATGTTTTGAAAGAATTACTGTCACATTGGCAATGGTCTTCCTGAAATGATCTTTCATGCATATTATTCTGGCTAACATACACAGCAAACAAAATATCACATGAACAGAAACATTGCTAATCATATTTGGATAACATTTGGATGTATTTGAATGCATATTTGGATGCATTCTCAAGCTGGGGCTAAATGTTAATTAAAATATGGCATCCCATTTCTCTACAGAGTTCCTTTTGGTAGCAGGGCTGTTGAGGGCTCCTCCAACAATGATAAGATTTCCTGTCTCATATACACAAAAAGACAGACAATACCTTCCATTCGTAAGTGGTAAGCTAAGGAAGACATTTTGTGCTTACAGATGCTATATTGCTTTGACTGACACCAGGAAACTGGTATAAACCTGTAACACACTAGAAAATGAATGTGCCTTTATTTGTAACTCCGTCCACAACATCCCACATTTAGCTGGAGATTTTTTTGTTTGCTTCATTGTATGTACATGATACCTTAAGTGAATAGAAGTCAGATTCAACTCCTGAGTCCATTGTAAATGAGACAAGAAATTATTAGCAGTTCTTCCATTCTGTCACAATGCTGCAAGCTTTAAACGTCCTGCCACAAAGGCAGATGGGAAAATGTACACATTCAGCAAATACAAAAGTGAATACCTTGATCCATGAACTAGCAAATTCATGATTTTATGCAAAGCTTTGTAGATATATATACTGTAGATGGTACTTACAGCTGGAGAATACCAGGGGGCATGAATGCTTATCCATTGGGAAATTATGTAATTGCAGCTGGCATTCAGCATTGATGGTAAGCCTGTGGAGAAATCAGATAGCAGTTACTGTGTCCATGCGATAAAAAGCGAAAAGATTATGTCTTTTACCATGGAGGCATTTCAGCAGTTTGATTGTTAAAAGAGCTCTTTAGAAGTTTGTTATGGTATAGTTTTTAAATATATTTTGCTTATATATGTTGCATTATGGATTGCCCTCACAGTATGAAGAAGCCACAAAGTATTGCTCCTTTCCACCATGACCTCAAAGAACATGAAAGCTAGAACCTCAACACTGAAAATTGCTAAAGGAGAAAAATAATGTCAGCAGCACATCCAGATGAACACTTCTAGAGGAACAAAGGCTTCTACCTGCTGAGCTCCATTTCCCCCCTTCTGCAGCAGCCTAACATGTTCTTTCCTAGTCCTGTTCCTAAGAGTCCTCTCTCCCTCAGAAAAAGGATTTTGTGGGGCATTTCCAGCTGCCAGAGGAGAGGGCAGATGTGAAAGTCCATGCTTTACAGGAAAAAGTATTTGCACCATGGAAACATTAGTCTGATTCCAACTCTATGTCACCATGCGAGGAACTGTTCCCAGTTACAAGCCACTCTGAGGGCTACCAAAGCATAGGAAACCAAATCCTCAGGATTAGAGTGATTGTACTAATGCCAGAATTGGGCAAAGATCTCTGGAAGAGTAAACAAAAATCTTTAAATGTTTAGGCACAAATGTTTACTTCCTACCTCAATGTGTACAGTATCTTGCCATCATTCCATATTCTCAAGAGCTGATTTGGTGTAGTAATCCAATGAGCTTCTGCAGTTTTAGAATTCCTGAAGATAGTATCTGGGATCCAAATTAACCCAACCATATTGCTGTTGAGGGTAAGACTTCTTTTCATGGTGCTGTTAAAACGAAGGCGGCTGTCAGTCCATGTCTGAGCAAAAAATATATCAATTTGATATTCCTGAAATAAAAGAAGAATCAAACCAAATGGTCACAACTTGATCTGAGCCTGGTCATGTTTGTGAACATTTTCAAAATTTCTTTTTACATTTCTTCCATTTCCCTAAATAAATTCATGTTAGGATCAAAATTATTTGTTGCACTTATATTTCTTATTTTTTTCCCCCATGGGAATCAAGAAAGAGAGCTCAGAGACATCATGGAAGTCAAGGTAGAGATCCAGGCACAGATCAGACCCAGATCTGCTAAGATTCAACATCATGCACCTTATTATATGAAAATACTCTGGTCCTGATACTAACCTAACTTACAGATATCGTTCATAACTGATTCTTCATAATTTAGCCAATGATAAGAGCATCACAATTAAATAAGCCAACAAAGGGGAAACTGTGGTAGTACTTAACACAGAAGATTATGTGTTGAAGGACGTTTACAATTGAATTACATACAAAGATCCCACAGACCATATTTTGTCATTAAGATTACAATAAAGTTGTATTATTAAATCTGATTACAGATAATTTGTATGAATTTCTAGTTAAAGAATCACCCAGGGTCCCTGTGTTCTACATACTTCCTAAGATACACAAGTCCACCTTCACCTCTCCCAGCAGACCAATAGTTTCTGGCTATGTATCTGAACTCATTTCTCCAACCTCCAGTCTTATTTCAAGGATACTAGAGATTGCATCAGCAAACTAGAGGGTTTTAATTACCCTCCAGGGTCAGTATTGAAGACAATGTATGTGGGGGCTCTGTAAATGAGCATCCCTCACAATGGAGCCCATGAAATACTTATTGAGATTTTTCAAAATAGATCAGAATTGTGCCCTCCCATTTTTTTCCTTATGGAGTTGGCTGGCATCACGCTGGAAAAGGGTTATTTTAGGTTCAATCAATAATTTTTCTGTCAAATCAAGGTGGTTCTATGGGGTCCAGCATTACTCCCAGTATCACCAACCTGTTCATGTGCAGACTGGAAATAAATTTTATTTGCAACAAAAATTACAATCCGTACTGGTAAAAGATTACCATATATAAATGTTACATTGATGATATATCTGCCATATTTTCTGATTTCACATCAGTACCCAGGTTTGTGGAGTGGATGAATGAAATATATCAATTTATAAAATTCAGCCACATTTTAAGCTTTGGTGAGGTAAACTTTTCAGATACTACAGTTTATGTTGGTGCTGACAGAAAATTAGCATTCAGACTATTCCATAAGCCCACCAACTACAATACAGCCTTGCACTATACCAGGGGTAGGGAACCTGCGGCTCTCCAGATGTTCAGGAACTACAATTCCCATCAGCCTCTGTCAGCATGGCCAATTGGCCATGCTGGTAGGGGCTGATGGGAATTGTAGTTCCTGAACATCTGGAGAGCCGCAGGTTCCCTACCCCTGCACTATACGTTGCACTATCCTAGGTCTCCCAGGAACAGCCTCTCTTTTAGACAACTAACTAGGATTAAAAGAAATTCCACCAGTCCTCATGACTTTGAGAGGGCAAGATTACAGCAATATTAGAATTGGGGTTTTTCAGATTATACATTGGCAGGGGCTTGAAAAAATATCAATGATATTAATCACCAACACCTAGAGTGTGTGTGACAAGTAATAAAATAAATATTGCTCTAGATTACACTCTGAAAGCTAATAGAATTAAACAAATTCCATACAAATATTGGCACATCTTATCTGAAATCCCACTAATAGGTTTCACCACTATTAGGTTTCAGGTTTTGATTAACTCAGATATTTTCCATGCCTCCCCCACCAATGAAATAACACAGGGTCACTTTCAGTGCAGTCACTGTACTTCCTGTGAACCCTCCATGAATATTCAGGAGTTCGTATACCCGTTTACATGGTTTAAATGGCAAAGAAGACAGTTTTCCACTTGTGACACAAGGCAGTGTGTGTATCTGATCACGTATGTGGGAATGACATGCAGGACCAACAGGACATTTTTCCAAAATCGGAAGTGCACAACTGGAAGCCCCTTTAGTGCAGCACTTTGTCCAATATAACCATATTGATAAAGATTCAAAGTTCTGTGTCCTCTACAAATATCAAAAGAAACCATATTTAAAATATTTTTAAAATACATTTATTACAAATGGAGACAAAATGGATCTTCAAATTACAGAGTTGCTCCTCATGGAGATTAAACACAGAACTTGATTTTTCCAGTTTTTCATAAAATTATAATTTTAATGACATCTATACTATTTCATTCTGATCTTTAGAATTAGGTTGGTTGTCATGACTATGGCTCATTCTGCACAGCAGATTTATAACAAATTGCAATTGTTATAAATGAACTCATTTCCCCTTGGAAAACGAATTCATTTATAATGATTGCAACACGTTATAAATCTGCTGTGTGAAATGAGCCGTTGTCTTCCTTACACCTGTAAATGAAAATATACTTGGATTTGTTTTTTGATTATTATTTATTTTGTAGTCTTACCTTTAAAAAGTCAGCAGTTGCGACATCACAGCTGCTTCTCATTAGTGCACTTTCTTAAATAAGATCTTACAACATACTTTTTCCAGTAGCAGAAAATGGAATGTGGATCTTAGCCATGTATGAGTATATATCAGATTTTTTAATAGTAACTTTTTAACTGTAAGGGTTTTTTTTACCTTTTCTGTTATATTTATGAAATGCATATGCATTTGAAATGATAGTTCATAGTAAGAGAAGAAGTTTCTCAAGTCAAAAAGATGGAAGAAACAATATTGAAGCTAAATCAAGACATGAATGAAACAAAAGTCCAAGTAAGGGATCTAAGAGAGGAAACTACAGTGCAAACCAGAAAAGTAGAAAGCCTGGAGGACAGAATACTGTACATGGAAATAAAACAAAAAGAACGAACTATAAGAATAAGAGGAGTACAAGAAATGGAAAATGAAAATTTAAGATCCAGAATAGTTCCAGTACTTGCGGAAGCCATCAATATGGAAGAAGATGACTTTGACATAGAAATAGATGACATTTTCAGAATAAACTCCAGATTTGCCTTGGAAAAAAAACTGCCACGGGACATCCTGATCAACTTTACAAAAAGATCAATAAAAGAAGAAATCCTCCATAAACACTCAACTCAAAAAATCCAACTAGAAGGACAAAACTTAGTTATCTACAAGGAAATCCCTATCTCAATAAGGAGACGACGAAAAGAATATGCCCCATTAACGGATACCTTAAGGAAAAAGAACATTTTGTATAAATGGAACCAAATTGAAGGAGTGACTTTCACATTCAAAGGGAAAAGAGTAAACATTGATTCGATACCAAAAATAGATGAATTCTTAAGGAAAAATAAGCGAGAACTGGGTCTAGTATAGAAACTACAGTTGAACAACCTGGTAAGAGAATAGTCTCATATTTAGATGTTTATCTGTTTAGTTAAGCTATAAGGGCTAATGTGGATGTATATATACATATACATACGAAAAAAAGGGGGAGGGGAGATAGAAAGATATATTTAATTGACACATTGGACAATGTTGATTGTCATGTTTTGTTTTCTGATTAATTTAGCATTTTTTTACACACTGTTTAATTTTTCTAAACAATGTCTGATTTTTTTTTCTTTCTTCTTCTGGTATGATTGGTCATGGAAAGATCTCTAAAATGAAGAATAAGCCAACCAAGATGAAATTTAACATACCTTGAATTTCACCCCCTCCATTTGCCTCCCCTCACAATTTACAATTCACAACTAATAATCTATTTACTTTATTACAATCTATTTTTTCCTTTATTTACTTTTCCCCTTGCCTTTATACTTTTTCCCTTGTCTATTTACTTTTCAAAATTATGTTTAAGAGGAGATTGGGTACCTCCTCTCCCACCTGGTTTCAACTGAAACCTTTTAAAAACTATACTTATAAGATACCTATAGATACAGAAATAGTGGTTAGCACACTAACTTAGCATTGTCTTCTGAAATTGTAACTGTATTAATTAATGAAAATGCCTTTAAAATTTTTCTCAAATAATGTGAACGGGATGAACAACCCTGGTAAAAGAAGACTTATATTCCACCACTTAAAAAAACAAAACTGTGATGTGATATGTCTGCAGGAAACACACATTAAAAAGGGCTTGGAAAGCCATATTCAGAAAGAATCCCTAGGAAAGTGTTTCCATAATGGCTATAAAAGAAAGAAACGAGGAGTTGCTATCTATATAAAAGATATGTTATCGCCAACAGAAATCTTCAGAGATAGCGAGGCTAGAATTTTGGCTATAGAGGCCATAGTAGAGGGAGAAAAAATCCTATTCGTAGGTATATATGCACCAAATAACAATAAATCTGAGTTTTATGCTAGCCTGTCAGATTTCCTACTAGACCAAAAACAAGAAAATATCGTAATTTTGGGGGACTTTAATGGTGTAATAGACACAACGATAGATAAAAGTAACCAAAGTAAAAAAAGACCAAAAAAACCGAAAACTGGGAAGCTTCCAAAATCCTTCAATTGTCTCATAGATTTGACCCAAACAAAAGACATTTGGAGAGAAAAGAATAAAAATGTTAGAGATTACACATATTACTCATATAGGCATAAGTCCTCATCGAGGATCGATATGATCTGGGCAACAGGCAATTTGTTAAGAAGAACAAAGGAGATAAAAATTGGGCCGAAAGTGATATCGGATCATGGATCCATTATATGGGAAGTAGAAACGCAAAGGAAATACCAAACATGGAGAATGAAAGATTGGCTTTTAGATAATGACAAAACGGTAGAGAAGCTCACAAATGAATTGACAGAATTCTTAAAAATTAACAAAGGCTCTATTCAGGATAAAAAATAATATGGGAAACATGCAAAGCATACTCAAGAGGTCTACTAATACAAAATGAGTGTATAGTTAAAAAGAAAAAAGAAAAAGATAAAAATATGATTCTCAATGAAATTCGACTGTTAGAAAGGCAACTCCAGAAAAAACCAAAAAGTAAACAAACTAAAGATAAATTATTTATTAAAAGACAGGAATTGCAAGGTATGTGGTCAGATGAAATGGCAAAAAATTTGAAGTTTATTAAGCAAAAAATTTTTGTTTTGGCCAATAAACCAGGAAAATGGTTAATGGCCAAAATAAAACGAGAAAAAGAACGGAGACAAATAAATAATTTAAAAATAGGTGAAAAAATCACAAACGATACAAAATTGATTCAAAATGAGTTAAAACAATACTTTGAGAGACTTTATGAAGAAAAAGATCCAAAGTGGGAAAAAATTCAACTATACTTGGAAAAAGAAAATATTCAAGAATTGAGTGATAATCAACGCAAAATTTTGAATGAACCCATTTCTATAGATGAAATTAAAATTGCAATTAAAAAAGCTAAACTAGGAACATCTCCAGGACCAGATGGTCTTCCTATAAAACTTTACAAAAAATTTATAGATATACTGTCACCTCAACTAATGATAGTGATGAATGATATATTAAAAAAGGGATCCCTCCCGAAATCTTGGGAAGAAACCTACATCTCCCTTATACCAAAAGAAGAATCAAATAGTCCACAACCTAAAGATTTTAGACCGATATCGTTGTTAAACAATGATTACAAACTCTTTACATCTATCTTGGCCGAAAGATTCCAAAAAGTAATGAATGAATACATAAATAAGGATCAAGTAGGGTTTTTGAAAGGGAGACAAGGGTACTATAACATACGATCAGTACTAAATATTATCGAACTGGCAGAAAAAAGAACAAAAGACCCACTAGCCATAGTATTCTTAGATGCCGAAAAGGCTTTTGATAAGATTAGTTGGAATTTTATTAAATCTATAATGAGCAAAATGAATGTTGGAAATCTCTTTAAGAATGCGGTTCATAGTATATATGACAAACAATTTGCAAAATTACAAATTAATGGCAATCTATCAGAAAGCTTTAACATCCATAAAGGAACAAGACAGGGTTGCCCATTGTCACCCCTATTGTTTAATGCGACATTAGAAGTATTGCTAAACAAAATAAGAGAAAATCAAAATTTGGAAGGAATAAAAATTAAAAAAGAAAGGATAAAACTCAAGGCATTTGCAGATGATATAGTTTTGTTTGTAGACAATCCCCAGGAAAAACTAACTCTATTATTACAACTAATACAAGACTATGGGGAAAATGCAGGATTTACTATTAATAAAGAAAAGACCAAAATGTTTCTATATCATTTGACGAAAAGACAAGAGGAAAAATTAATAAATATGACAGGCATATCTCAAACCCCAAAGATAAAATATCTCAGAATTTTTCTTGAAAAAAGGAACAACAATCTATATAGAAATAATTATGAGAAACTATGGCGAGAACTAAAGAAAGATCTAAATAAATGGGAAAATTTAAACATCTCTTTTTCCGGACGAATCGCCCTTATAAAAATGATGATATTGCCAAAAATGATGTACTTGTTCAGAAACATTCCAATTATCACTTCTGCTAAAGTATTTTCAGAATGGAGGCAAACCTTATCAAAATTTATATGGAATAACAAAAGACCGAGAATTAAATACACCTCACTAATAGATGTCAAAGAGAGAGGGGGCTGGTCATTACCCGATCTCAAACTATATCATGACACCAATGCTTTGATATGGATTCGAGACTGAATCACGTTAACAAACAACCAAATTTTACAGTTGGAAGGACTTGACAACAGTTGGGGTTGGCATGAATATCTTTGGCCTGTATCAAAAAAATCGATGGCAAACTTCAAAGATCATGCCATACGAAGACCCTTGTTAATAATTTGGGAGAAATACAAAAGGACTCTTTATAGTAAGCTACCACTATGGGTCTCCAGATTGGAAGCCTCTCAAAATAGACAATGCTATGCAAATAATGACTGGCCAATATATAAAAATCTAATAAGATGGGACAATGACAAACCGATTTTGAAAAATAGAGACGATATTCCAATAGGAACAGATGACTGTCATTGGTTCACCTATGCGCAACTCAGAGAAGCCTTTTCGAAAGATGTACAAGCTAAGGGGTTTGAACGTAAATTTACTAAATTGGATATGATTCTATGGGAATCTGAAACTAAATCAATAAGTAAAATATATAAACTTCTCCTAGAAATAAATTTGGAACATGAAACTATAAAGGAAGTGATGATAAAGTGGGCCCAAGATATAGGCAAAAATTTGATGTATAAAAATTGGGAAGAAACATGGAAAAATCACGGTAAATTTACTCAGAGTATGGATTTGAAAGAAAATTTCAATAAAGTATTTCATAGGTGGTACCTTACACCTCTTAAATTAGCGAAAATTGATAAGACCAAATCCCCGTATTGCTGGAAATGCAACAAAAAGATAGGTACATATTTCCACCAATGGTGGAGTTGCAAAAAAGTGAAAGGGTTCTGGAAAAAAATTCATAAAAAAGTTCAAAAGATCTTGGGTCAAAAATTTCAAATGCTACCCGAAAATTATCTATTGGGAATTTTTCAAGACAATGAGAAGGTAGATAACATCAAACTGTTTCTATACTTCTCAACGTTAGCAAGAATCCAAGTGGCCAAAACCTGGAAAAATAGGAAATCTCCTAGTCTTAATGCTTGGTTTAAAGCGGTAGTGGAAATTATGAACACAGACAAACTTTCTGTAAATTTGAAAGACCTGCCACTAACCAGCTTTCACAAAACATGGGAACCGTTTATTCAGTATTTGAAAAAACAATAAATTAACTGAATATATAAGCATAAGATTATTTATTGGTTATGTAAAATTGTACTGGTTATACTCTTCATCTTATATTAATTTTCCTTTTTTTCTTGTTAAAGCAAGTAGAATTTTGAATGGAAGTCTTCAGTCAATACAAAGGAAGAGTCATCAGATCTTTTTTACGCTTTATTTTAATACAAACATTTACATGTAAATAAGTTTTATATTCTGACAGTACAATAGTAGAGGCACTTTGATTTATATAATAGTTTAAGGAAAAAAATAGAAAGAGAGAGAAGAAATATACAAGTTAATAGGTTTATTATCAATAGTTATAATAGATGTATATAGATGTTTTTGTTCTTCTTTTCTTTGATATCTCAGCGGTTGCAGAGGAAGCACTTGTTTTTTAATCTTGTAATACAAACCTAGCTATAATGGTAGTAATCCATGTAATTGAGAACTGTTGTGTAAAGTTAATCGTTGGTGTATGACATGACAAGGAATAATGTAATCTTAATTTTTTTGTATATATTTACAAGTTATAATAAAAGCTTTATTAAAAAAAAAGAAATGATAGTTCATCAGTTCAAATATATATATATATATATAGTTCAAATATATATATATATATACACATTGCAAGCCTTTATTGGCATAGACAGCAGTACAACAATAATAAAAACAGATTAAAAAGCATATACAATACAGGATATACATGTTAGGACGAAGGAAATCTACTGGCATTTAGTAATTTCCAGGAGAAAGTCTGCCACTATCATACAGAGGGAAGGATTAGGGTTGTCCAACAAGTAGTGTGATCTAGTTAAATCGGGGAGATCGGGTAAATGTAAAGGAGTGAGATTCACATACTTGGATCTGATTTCCTTGAATCTGAGACAGTGAAGTAATTGGTGGGCCAGAGATTCAACTGAGCCATCGTTACATGGGCACAATCTTTTAGCCTTTTCTTGCTTATTAAATCTGCCATGTAACAAGGCAGAAAGCATAACATTAAACCTGGCGAGCATTATGGCTCTCCTTTGAACAGGGTTTATTAAGCAATACAGGTAGTGTGCCAAGTGGCCCCGTTGAAATGGGAGAGAAAAATACAGGGGGGGGGAGCACGTTTTCTTGGCTGCGGTGATTAGGGTAGAGAACTCTCTATCCAATAGTTGACCTTTTAATTTCCTATAAGCTTCTGAATAGGACAAAGGGCAAAGTGAATCCACTGACAGTCTGATAGAGGCAATTTTTTCTTCAATTATGGAAAACCAGGGGTTGGAGTGGGTGTCAGAGAGCAGACGGTGGACCAGGGAATTACAGTCTGAGAGAAAATGAATTTGCAGCAAGAATCTAAAAGTCCTCAGCCAAGTGGCTGATTCCAAGGAGTTTTGACCTAACTCCAGACAAAGTTCATGCAGTCCCATATGGAGACTTTATTCATAGCAGCCAGCCACAGAGCATTTTACTTAGCTTTAAAAGCTTTAGCCATATAGCAAATGCTTCCTTCCCCTAGTCACACTCCTGGGCTAGCTGCTACTCCTGCCCAAGATCACATAACCAGGGGAAGGGGTGCACTGTTTCTCCAGTTCTCTCTTCACCACCATATGGAGCAGACATGTGTCTAGTTAATTGAGCTTCCTTTTTTTACCTCAGACTTTTATTGTCATGTCTTTGTGTGGTGTCTCCTCTAGCCACCCTTCTCCTGCAGGTGAGTGTGCTGTCCAGGGATGTAGGTATAGATTTTTTATGGGGGAGTTGGGGGGGCCACACCCCCACCCACCCCTAGGGCATGGCCACGCCTCCCCATGCCCAGCCCCTGGCCTAGCGCTTATAAAAGCAGCTCTCCAAGGCCAGGGACGGCAGACTCCCCCGCCCCGCCCTGCCCTGCCCTCCCCTCCCCCCATCAGCTGGGCTCCCAGCCAGCAGCTGGCAGTTCCTTCTGCCCTCCCCTCTGGGCAGAGGCATAGAGGGAAAATGGAGCCTGGTTCAAAATCTGAGTTTTGTGTCCCGTCCCATCCCGCTGCCCCCCCCCCCCGGGCAGCTGCAGTGATGCTGGAATCCACCCCCAAGCAGCATCACTTTCAATGGTGTTTAAACTAGAGATCCAAATTCTCCTTTTAAATCCACCTTAAAAGGAAGAATCTGGGGTCCCCAGTTAAACAACATTGAAAGCGATGCTGTTTTGGGGTGGATTATCAACCATCCTTAAACAGCATCACTTTCAATGTGGTGTAGTGGTTAAGAGCAGGTGCATTCTAATCTGGAGGAACCGGGTTTGTTTCCCTGTTCTGCCGCTTGAGCTGTGGAGGCTTATCTGGGGAATTCAGATTAGCCTGTGCACTCCCACACATGCCAGCAGGGTGACCTTGGGCTAGTCACAGCTTTTCGGAGCTCTCTCAGCCCCACCCAACTCACAGGGTGTTTGTTGTAAGGGGGAAGGGCAAGGAGATTGTAAGCTCCTTTAAGTCTCCTACAGGAGAGAAAGGGAGGATATAAATCCAAACTCTTCTTCTTCTAAACTGAGGACCTCAGATTCTCTCTTTAAATCCATGCCGAAGGGGGTGGATTTAAAAGGAGAATCTGGGGAAATTTGGGGGGTGCCTGCTGTCAGGGGTGCAATTGTTAAGCTAGTAGCACCAAAATTTTAGGGTATCTTTAGGAGACTCTTCTAATGATACCACCCAGGTTTGGTGAAATTTGGTTCAGGTTATGGACCCTCAAAGGTGTAGCCCCATCTCCTATTAGCTCCCATTGGAAACAATGGGGGATGGGGCACCCCCTTTGGGAGTCCATAGATTTGGACCCCTTGGACCAAACTTCACAAAACCCGGGTGGTATCAGTAAGAGACTCTCCCGATGATACCTGCCAGGTTTGGTGACGTTTGGTTCAGGGTGTCCAAAGTTATGGACCCTCAAACATGTAGCCCCCATCTTCTATTGGCTCCCATTGGAAACAATGGAGGATGGGGGCATCCTTTTGGGAGTCCATAACTTTAGACCCCCTGAACCAAGCGCCCCCTGTAGGCCAAAACCCAAAAAACACTAAAATGTTTTTAAAACCCACAAACGGGTGGGCGGAGCTTCGGACATGAATGGGGGGGTCTGAACCCGAGAAACCCCCCTTACCTACATCCTTGGTGCTGTCCCACCTTCCATGACCTGGGGGTTGACCTCCCCAGCCAATGTTCTTTCCCCTTGGCCCGAAGGGCCAAGAAACAGTTTTGCCCACAGGGCGCCTAGGTATGGGCGCGCCCTGACACTCTTCCCGCACCCTGTCTCCCCCGTCGCTCTGTTGCTTCACTGAGCAGGGTCTGTTAGCCACCTAGGCTCTCCATCACTCCCGCTTCCCTGTCATACCCTCACAGGGATAGGGTCCTCCACGGGTCCCCCAGCTTGTTTCACAGCACAGCTGGTCTGCACAACTCTCCCCCTTCCCCCGCCTCTTCATTCAAGCACCCTCTTCCTTCTGCCTCTCTCCAGCTCTCCCTTCCACCCTCTTCTCCCAGCCAATGCCCCTTTGCTTCTCTTCCCACCCCCCGCCCCTTCGTCTCCTCCACGCTGCATGTCCGGATCTGCGGATCGGAGGGTTGACGGAACAGTGGATTGACAGGCCGGTGGATCGGCAGCCCGTCCGGATCTCGAGGTGGTGAGTCGCCGGGGTAGAGAGGCGGTGACTCACCAGTGTGGTGAGGCAGTGGATCGACGGGGCCACTCGGCAAGCTGCGCGTCCTGGCCAGCTGGCCCCGTGCCGCCTTCTCTGGGGTAGTGGGCACGGTTGCAGCTGCCTCTGGCGCCGTGGCAAGTCCGGGTGCCACGCTGGTGCTCGCGCCTGGACACTTTGCTTATGATTAGCCTTTTTCTAATACAAGTTACCATAGTCCTATTTCTTTCCAATTTAGCCAGTTTAGGCTTGGCTTTCTCTTTTTCTTTTATTTTCAGGTGAGTTCAGGACCTCACAGACTGCGCCTTTATAAAACAGCACAATTTTAACCTTGCCACTTTCATAGCATGGAATGTCTAATCTGACTGACCATTCTGATTGTTTTAGCTCTCCTGGAAAAGGGACATGCCATTGGCCTGACTAGCTGTGGCCTCTGTTGGTGAATGTTTGCAACACTGAATAAGAATGGTTATTTTGGGGGGGGGGTCCTTCTCCTTTCTCCTTCCACAGTCACCCTGTTTCTCCTGATTCTGATGCTCTAGCATCAGAAGTGTCTACCCCTCTATATGAAGGTACACTATGGGTTTTACCCAGTCCTCTCCTGAGAGGGATTCTACTCCTGCTAGATTCCCAAATGCAGAAAAGGGATGGTGGCCAGTACTCCATCTTCTGTGTATGCATAGTTAATCCCCCTACAAATTACACATGCTATCCATGCCCAACATTATGCCCTTACTGCATAAGGATAACTTGTTTGCAGTACCGACCAAAAGGAGGCATAATTTCATATAGCCATCCATGGAAGCCAGAGGTGTAGCTGGGCCAAACTGCACCCAGTGCGCATTCTAATTTTCCACCCCTATGGCCCCCTGGGGCACCCCCCCCCACAGAGGCCCTCCACATTGCCCCCCTTTCACACTTACATTAGTTCCTTTCCTTTTCCAGAACTTTTTCAGGCTGCAAAAGGCCTGTTCACAGTAAAAACAGACTGAAGGGAACTATACTTCCCAGGAGACCTTGTGAGCCCTAAGGTCTCCTGGGAACTGTAGTTCCTCAGGCTGTTTTTACTGCAAACAGGCCTTTTGCAGCCTGAAAAAGTTCTGAAAAAGGAAAGAAACTAAGGTAAGTGTGGGAAGGGGGGTGGGGGTGCCATGGGGGGAAAGGCGGAGGGGCCTGGGGCCGATTTTCTGCATCCCCCAGGCATGCGCCCAGTGCATGGTGCAACCCCCCCGCCCCCTTGTAGCTCTGCGACTGATGGAAGCTGCCACAAATACCTACGGCTTGCTGTGCATGACCTAATCTGTGAGGTCTGAATCCTGCCCTTTGGTATGTTCTTTGCCACAATGGTTTCTCAGTAAAGTAATGGCAGTTATAGATGAGTACCTGTCCTTCCAGGACTGTACTATCTTTCTCTACTTGGATAAATGGCTCTTTGTCTCCCACTCGGCAGAGCCAGTTGGCAACAACTTTACACACCTTTCTAGCCCTGGGGCTTGTAGTTAGTGCTACCATATCCAAGTTACATCCCAGTCACAAGGCTGAGTTTACAGGCATTATTCTAGACTCAGAAGTTGACCATGAAATCGTCCCTGTTAAATAGATTTGAGCCATTCTCAGTCTTGTGGCCATTTTCCATCATACACGCCTTCAGAGGGCTGGCGCTATCCAACAATAGTTGTTGGGTTTTTTTGTAATTTGATTGATACCCTGCCCTATCCCCAAGGGACTCAGGGCAGCTAACCACATAATAAAACAATATGCAGTGTAACAGTTGGATTTAATGGTCTCACCAATGTCACCTGTATGCTTTGCCAGGCTCTGAATGAGTCTCCTACAGAATTAGGGCATTCAGAGTTAATGTGGATCTGCAATGGCTTAGATTGTCTATTCCCAGGCATGTCCTAGAACCCCTTAAATGGTGGCAGGTAGATAATGATCTTCTGGAGAGACCTCTTGATCGCCACTTATAACTTGGTGGCCAAGTATTGTGTTAACAAGCAGGGTGGTATGGACTCTCTATGTCTGCTTCAGGTATTCATACCAAGACTTTTCCTCACACATAATGATACCTTAAATTGAATCAGACTATTGATTTATCAAAATCAGTACTGTTTACTCAGACTGAGAGTGGCTCTCCAGCATCTCTTGCAGATCACCTGCTTTAATGGAGATGCCAGGGATGGAATCTGGGACTTTCTGCATGCCCAGCAGATGATGTACAACTGAGCCCCATGATATTAGCAACCACAAAGAGAATCACATATTTAAAATCCAAGGAAAATGTATTAGCATTATTCAGCAATTTTCTGGTGAGTTTGATATAGCAGTTAAGAGCAGGTGGACTCTTATCTGAAGAACTGGGTTTGATTTCTCACTTCTCCACATAAACAGTAGAGTCTTATCTGGTGAACCAGATTTGATTCCCCACTCCTACATTCCTGCTGGTGGACCTTGGGCTAGTTACAGTTCTTCAGAACACTCTCAGCCCCACCTACCTCACAAGGTGTCTGCTGTGGGGAGAGGAAGGGAAAAGAGTTTGTAAGTCCCTTTGAGTTTCCTTACAGGAGAGAAAGGTGGGGTATAAATCCAAACTCTTCTTCTTTTGCAATGCGAACTTTCTTTTTCAGCTGAGTCCATGCCAGTACATGAATTATTGTATCCTAGAGACTAGGGTATTCCCAAAACAGTTCAGCTTTATTTTTCCAGACGATTGCTATCTCCAACTTACCATGTAAGGATGATACTCTTTCAAAATGGCTACATCCTTTATTAATGCCAAAAGGAACCACAACAGCTGGTTCAGACTTATGTCATACAAACAAATCTTATCTCTGTAAGATAAAATTGCAAGTTCACCCAGTACTTTGCTGTACAACTTATTAAGTCAGATAAATTTTGGAATTATTTTACGGGATTCTAATCCTAACTTCCTACTTAGCTAAAATGTAACCAACCATCTTTTCCATTTGCTGCTATTGCTTTAAAAATATTGTCATGTCATGTAAAACATTTTGAAACATTTTAATTCACTATCAAGATTTTCCTGTCACTCAGAATAATTTCTCCTCCTCCTATATACATTTATTTATGTATGTATCAGAAAGTATTCCTTTGATATTTCTTTTTTGATTCTGAATTTTCTAGGATGATCTTCAAGAAGGGAACAGATATTTGAAATTGATTCTTAAAACTGAGTACATCAATATAAAATGCAAACCCCTCTGAAGAAATACGAGGAATACGATTTGTAGGGAAAAATTATACAGACTTTCTTTGTTGCTGAAAACAGCTGACAATAAAACACTTGTGGCAACAGTGGCATTACAGAAATACCTTTTTATTTCACGAATTATCTGTCTGACATTAGAGGAAATAGTACTGTTCTCTCCAACTTACTCCAATTACAAAAGTTACAATCTGTTGCTATAGTAACTCTTCCTTCTCCTTTCACAGCAACAGTTCCCCCCGTTGCTATAGTGACATATTGCAAATGGTTCCTCTTTATAATGCAACTACTATTTTGTCTCCACAGTGTAGTTTGGCCCTTCATGTTTGTTTCTTTGTTTGTTTATATTTAAAAATTTTTAGGCTGCCCTCCCCCAAAGGGCTCAGGGCGGTGAACAACAGTATAATAATTCAATACTTTAAAACATATTATATTAAAACCATGAAACAATAAAATAGCTATCATCATAAGAAGATGGCAACAAAACCCACCTCCCATATTGTGCCCACAGAAGGCCTGAGTATAACGGGGTTAAACGGTCAACCTGGCTGGCCCAATGCCTGGCAGAACAGGTCCATTATACAGGCCCTACGGAAACTCTGCAAGTCCCGCAGGGCCCTGGTCTCCCTAGGGAGCCTGTTCCACTAGGCAGGGGCCAGGGCCATAAAATCCCTGGCCCTGGTGGAGGCCAGCCAGATGTCTTTTGGGCCAGGGACCTCCAATAGGTTATCTGCCGAGGAGCAGAGGGACCTAGTGGGCAATATGAAGAGACGCAGTCCTTTAGATATATAGGCCTGAGGCTGCTTATAGCCTTGAAGGTTAAAATCAACAGTTTGAACATGATCCAGAACTCGATGGGCAGCCAGTGAAGATGTACAGGACTGGTGTAATCTGGTCCCGACTAGATGCCCCAGCTAGGAGCCTGGCTGCCACATGTTGCACCAGTGTAAGTTTTCAGATCACAGTCAAAGGCAGGCTAGCATAAAGCAAGTTACAATAATCAAGTCTGAAAGTGACCGTTGCATGATTCACTCTGGCCAGGACAGAACAGGAGAGGTATGGGGCCAGTTGCTGTGCCTGCCACAGATAATGAAACACTGCCCGGGCTATCTGAGCAACCTGGGCCTCTAGCAATAGCACAGGGTCTAATATTACTCCCAGGCTCTTGACAGACAAGGCTAGATGTAAAACCTTGCTGTCCAGCGTAGGCCGGCAAAAGTCCATTGGTCGCTCCCAGCGTAGGCAGGCAAAAGTCCACTGGTCACTCCCCCCGACCAAGCCACAGAGCCTCCATCTTCATAGGATTTAACTTCAGCTGACTTCTCAAATAACTGGCCACGGCCTCCAAACAATGCTGGAGAGCTCCAGGGGCTGAAGACAGGCTGCCCTACATTGTGAACACGAGCTGGGTGACATCAGCATATTGGTGACACAGCAGCATGAAACTCTGGACCAATCTCCCCATGGGGTGCATATAGATGTTAAAAAGCACCAGAGGATCCCCCCCTGCAGCACTGCACAAACTATGGTGTGGTGCCTGGAGTTATCTTCACCCAATGTTGCCAACAGTCCCTGGTCTTGGAGAAATGAGGCCAGCCAACACAAGGCTGACCCCCCCGACCTCCGATATCAGTGAGATGATGGGCCAGAAGGTCATGACACACTATGACAAATGCTGCAGTGAGGTCTAACAACAGCAGCACTGAACTGCCTCTATCCAGATGGAGCTGGAGTTTGTCCCCAACTGCGACCAGCACCATCTTGGTCCCATGGCAACACGGAAACCAGACTGGAAGGGATCCAATATATTTGTGTCATCCAGGAACCTCTGGAGCTTATCTGCAAGCAAGAGAGATATACCTAACCACTGTTAACTAAATTGAGTAGAATTGAGTAAAATTGAATTAAATTAAAAAACTACTGGAGCCTCCGCAACAAGTGGCTGCTTCTGGGCACCATCTTAGTAGTTCTTCTGATGGTGATATCTTTCTGTAGAGGCATTGCTGGATCTCTTAGAATTGCCTTGTGCAAAGGGATCACTAAGTGCAGAGTTTTGATGCTTTTATCAGCATTGTGATCAGTTGGAAGCTTGACAGTGACACCTTGGACCCTCTATTTCTACCTAAAGACAAGTTTTTGCAAAGCAACTGCTTGTTTCTAGCACATATTCTGTCCTCCACGCAAAACCATTCTGCTTGGAGTGATGGCTAACAGAGACTGAAGGGGAGACTTCACTAACCATGAACTACTTGTAAACTCTAGATAATACTAACTGGGGCTGAACCTGCTTAGCTTTTGAGATCTGATAAGATTGGGCTAGTCTGGGATGTTGGAAATGCAATAAGAAGCTTCTAAGTCACTGGCCATGGTGCAAGATACTCACCAGAAATTTTCCTGCATACCCAAAACTCTTAGTACATTTTCTTAAACATCGGCTTTGACAGAGTTAGCAGCTGAGCCATCAATCAAGTGCAGTGTGTAGTACAAATGACTGGAGCCAAGTAATTCAATCAAGGAATTATTGTAGTTGCATATATACAGAATAAACTGACAGAGCCTCCGGCTTGGGATCTGTCCTCAGCAAAGGACATCAGACCATTGATATCTGCTACACTTATACAGCTCTATAACCAATGACTGAGGCATGCACGGAGCATGTGACTATTTAACCATTTAACAAGCAATTAGATGAACCTGCAGTATCAGCTGGTTCAGTAGTTTCTGCCAGGCAGCTGTTACATTACCAACTCCTGACAGGCTTTACCTCAGTTAGTTCTTATTCCACTACCCCAACTTCCTAAGCCTAATTACTTGGGGAATATTTTTCTCCAATCATATTATAAGAAAAGCCTATAGTCAACTGATATCTTAAATTTGGAACTAAGCATTTAGAGTCAATTTACCACTTTACAGAATAAACAGCTCCAGACATGCTAGGAATGGGGAAGGGAGGAAGATTAAAAATATATTGGTGAAGTCTTGTACACAGATGGTGAGGCAATGAAAATTACCAAGGTGAATAACAATGAAATGAAAATTACTGAATAAAGCATAGCACCTGTTGGCTCAAAGGAGTGCTATTCTGAAAATATATTAAGATCTTGGAACAGCAATTCTTCCTCTTCCAGGGACTTGAATATTAACACATTTAATCACAAACCATCAACATCTCCTGCCGATATACTTTTGACAAAATCCATGCAGGTGATTATAATCCGAAAATCAGCTCAGGAGGGAGTTTTAAAGTAGAATGCTGCAATCCCAATGAAAATATGATGAGAAATTGTCAAGAACTGAAATGTGTATAAGCATCAAAGGAGTAAACTGACATTTACTTACACTGCAATCCAAAGGGGGAGGGTGAAACCACTGAGGAGGTGGCATGGCCCCTGTGCCAGCCTAAATGCCCCTAAATGTCAGTGCCAGAAAGAAACGCAGCAACCCGATGCCAAAGTGCATTGTAGCTGCGGCACCAGCGCTCCACAAGAACACAAACCCTGTGGTACTGAGGGGAGCATTCCTGGATGTGGAGCCAACTTTAGTTACACCAGCAAAATCAGTGGTGCAGTCCATTGTGCTACACAGTCCACTTGCACAGGGAAAGGGGTTGTGTCGATTTTCACTTGCAGGCTGCAGCATAGCAAGACTCCTATGAGGCAGCATGGTTGTGTTGTACCTGGCCACAATTACCTCCCTCCCCCTACCAGGACTGCACTGTCAGAGGCAGAATTATATTTTATGTGTGCCTTTGCTCAGTACCAGCTAAAGAATCTGTGCTCTTATGGCCTTTGCTCCTTGTGAATTCACTTCATTCAACTTGGAACAAGTAATAGTTTATTTAAAGTAAAATATTTACAGGGCGACATCATTAAATAATAGCTCTGAGTAAATACCGACAAATACCAACTTCAGAATGCTGAAGCAGCACACACACTAAAAAAAAAATTTGCTAGAAACAGTATCAGGTTTCCAATGGATACATCTTATTTGACAGACAGAAGTACATAGAGGTCTTTTGCGGGCAGATGTGCGGATTCCGCTTCCCTCACAAACCAAACACACACTTAAATTCGTTGGAAATGGCCGCAGCCCGGTTTATTAACAAATAATGCATAACTCTTTTGGAAGCTGGGCAGGCATATCGGGGCACATCCTGGCCACCAGGCAGCGAACCGCTGAACCTGGTCACTGTCAGCTCCACAGCTGACCCCTGGCCCTTCGGGCAGTGCACCGCTGAACCCAGCACCGTCCCCCAATGGGGACCGGGACAGAAGGTTACTAGATGTCACTTGGGCACCTACCCATTTGTGACACCCCCTCCTGCAAGGGGTAGCGAACTTGAAACAGGGCTTCCAGGCCTGCATCCTCAAGCCCAGCCCTACCCCCAGACCTCTTATTGAGGCCCCCGCCTAGGGAGGTCTGGCATGCAAGCCTGCCTCCCCCAAAGGATGTGCCCCTATGCCCTGAATCCACCCCAGACTGTGACATAAATAAGTCTGAGCATAAAACCAAACTCTACCACAAAACAAGCAGCCCAAAAACTCTAGTGGCCATGGGAGGGGTGGGTTCCACTTGCCGGCAGCCTTTGTAAGCGAGTAGCTGGGCTGAACCGGGCATGCTGGGCTTAATATTAGCCTGCCCGTCTCCCTTTCATCACGCGTGACGGTTCCCACCCCTTCTATCACGTGGGACTCCGGCCAATCCGACAGGGAGGTGGAGCCTCTATCAGCCCTTCCGCCCCTGCCACAATGGTGCCCAGGGTAAGCCCTGGTGCGCTTTTTGTGGGCAGATGTGCAGATTCCGCTTCCCTCACAATCCAACCACACACTTAAATTCATGCTTGAAAAAGAAATCGGCCGCGAGTCTCGGGTTTATTAACAAACAATGCATAACTCCCTTTGAAGCTGGGCAGGCAAATCGGGCACATCCTGGCCACCAGGCAGCGTAACCGGCTGGAACCTGGTCTTCACTGTCAGCTCCACATAGCTGACCTCTGGCCCTTCGGGCAGCGCGCACCAAGCTGAATCCTTCCGGGCACCGCCTCCTAATGGGGACCTGGACAGAAGGGTTACTAGATGTCACTTGGGCGCCTACCCATTTGTGACACACCCCTCCTGCCATAGGGTGAAGCGAGCTTGAAACAGGGCTTCCAGGCCTGCATCCTCAAGCCCAGCCCTACCCCCAGACCTCTTATTGAGGCCCCCGCCTAGGGAGGTCTGGCATGCAAGCCTGCCTCCCCCAAAGGATGTGCCCCTATGCGCTGGGCTGAACCAGGCATGGGCTTAAATAGCCTGCCCGGCTCCTCACCACGCAGGACGGTTCGCCCCACCCCCACCCACGTGTGGACTCCGGCCAATCCTGATTTGCACAGGGAGGTGGAGCTTCTATCAGCTTCCTTCCTCCCCTGCCGCAATGGCGCCCAGGGTAAGTCCTAGTGCGCTTTTTCCCAATTCTGTGGTTAAAGGTTTAGAGATAACATAAATTGTTCTGAACAGAATAAAAGATAAAAATCATACCGACTTTCTAACTTTGTAATCTAAAGAAAAAATATCAAAATTTAACAGGTCCCTCAAAAGTTGCTTTAGGTTTGCACAGATGTATGATGTACCAATTGAATAGTTTTAACATGAATGTTGGTAACTGATCCAGAGTAGGGTTTTTTTCATCTCAGGATAGCTCAAGGCTAAACTACATGCAACATGGAAGATCTGAGCTAAGACTCTCTCATTACTTTTAAAGTCAAAAACTGCACAAGGGTACCCATTCATTTCTACCCCCTCTATGGTGTGATTTGCAAAAAGGTGCATGGAAAACAATTTTCTCCTCCTCCTTTGTCTCAACAATTATTCAAATTAGCATTCCCTTTAGAACAGGGGTCTGCAACCTGCAGCTCTGGAGCCACATGCGACTCTTTTTCAGTCTTATACTGCGGCTCCACATGGTCTGGAGGTCGAAGGGTAGTGTGGGCATGTTCCTCCAGAGCAGCGATGGAAGGAAAGGTGAGTTGAGGAGCCAAACCGGAGGCAGCTCCATACAGATCCGTCTCTCCGGCTCAGTAGATCTTCGGGGCTGTGGAAAACGGGTCCAAATGGCTCTTTGGGTGCTAAAGGTTGCCGACCCCTGCTTTAGAAGATTCTAATCAGGAATCTCCTGATCAGGAATCCCTCTAATGACACTTATTATAGTCCTTAGCTATTCTTATTATTAGGCAAAGTAACAAAGAGGTTTTTCATAATACAGCAAATACAACTGTGTGATGAAATGTGGTAAAATCATCATCTGTATCCATGTGGCCACTACAGTTAATATGAGCTCAATATATTTTTAAACTCATGCTTTAGAAATAAGAACACCTCAGAGTAGCTGGAAGGGTTTCTCATCACTCTTGCAAATAACTGGCTAAACCATGCTTTCTTCCAGCTAAATTACCAGTCTTCACACACAGCCCTGTGCTTCCTTGCTATTTCTCACAGATGTTAGCCACAAAGAGTAATTCATATTCTTTCAGGTGTTCTTTCAGCTCCCTTAAAAATCACTCTAAGTTGTACTCACTACAGCTTTACGGGTAATCCATTTCATGCAGTCTTCATACCATACATGGCAACATCTGAAACCATTGTCCGATTCAAAGTACATTTTCTTGTTTTCCAGTTCACTGCCAATTCTTACTGAAGTGTTCATCTTGTCTTTGCCCTATGAATACTTTATAACAGTTCCATATAACACTTAAAATTAGCAATTTCCTAAATTCTCAGAGCATAATCTTCAAAACACACATTGTGCAACATTTTATAGATGAAAATGGGAGAACTCCCAAGGATAATTACCTAAAAATCTACTACTTCCTTCCTTAAGTACCACTCAAGGATCTTTTCTGTTTTTGTGTGTGTTGTTTTCAATTATTCTACAATAGCCTGTTTTGCACTGATTTCTGAAATATGCATTGGTACACTGACCACAATAGATGACAATTTTTAAAGCTTTAATGTTGACTAGAGCTTTACAGTACAATCCTAAGAAGAGTTAAAGCCTTCTAAAACTGCTTACGGTATTTATTTACTTCATTCAAACCCTGCCTTTCACTCCAGTGGGGACCAATGTGTCTTACATCAATCTCCTCACCACCATTTTATCCTCACAACAGCCCTGTGAGTTCGATTAGGCCATTGTGTGAGTGGCCCCAGGACACTCAGCAAGCAGTCATGGCACAGTAAGGGTCTGAAACTGGGACTCCTAGATCCTAATCCAACACTCAGTCTACTATGCCACATTGAATAAAACCAACACAAATATACACAAATTTGTTTAGGATCGCACTGTTCACCTCCCACTATGTAACTGATCGAACTAATTACAGAAGATCTGCCAGAAATCCATGCAATAACATTTACTATCTGCATAGGCTGTTATACAAGGATGAGTGGAGGAAAGAAACCATCAGCTCACATTTTGGGTTGATTTGCATTCATTTGCTTTTTTACTTAACTTATAGAGGAACAGGGAAGAAGTGAACTGCAGGTCAGTTAGGCAACTTTTTTAAAAATGCATTCCCTACATCTTTTCCAGAGGCAAAATTGGAACAGTAAAAGCAAAATATCAGAGATTAATGACTGTCCCTGCTAAATATGGACGGTGAGAAAATATGAAAACCTGATAAATTAATGCTGCCTTCTATACTCTGAACTGCTTGCTCCTCTTGAATACATTCCAAAGAGGGCCAAATCTTGAGAAGGCTCCAAATATTAGAAAGGACCAATGACTAAGATGCTGCTTCTCTTGTTACTGCAGTGTTTAGAAAAGGGGGAAAATGTGGTGGAATACTTCAAAGGTTCATTAGCCTTCAAATAATGGATCAATGCACACACAACCTAGGACTCTCTCAGTACTGTCTTCTTTCATAGATATTTAACACATATAACACGGAATCTGTGCATGGAACATTCTCAGATGCCATAGTTCAGGGGGGAGAGTGAAGGGAATTGACCATTAAACCTCCAAGGAAAATCCCCAGTGAGGCAGATGTGAGCTGCCACCATAGAGCCACTCTGCCCTTCCATAGGGTGAATAGGTGAAAGTTGGGGAGAGCCATAGTAAGCTTGTCCATGGGGTGAGGGGAGGCTAAGTTTGACTCTAATTTTCCTCCCCTTCCCTTTCCATTAAGAGACTATATCTAATTGCAGACTAGGGGTAGGAGTGGTGTTTTTTTTCAGGGCCACTTTAACCTTCTATTCCACTTCCTGAATAAGATCTGGTTGCTTTCTGTGCATACTCTCTATAGGTATGACTTAGCAATATCAGCTAATTTTAAATAGGGATTTAAATCAGAGTTTTAAAAATGGTACATAGTACACCATAGTTGAACATTAATTATATCTGCACTGGGAACCGAAAGGAATTAGGCAGCCCTGGCACTCAACACTACTTGCTTCATAAATTCCCACATGATCTATGTGGTCTGAGTAGAGTAACTACTAATTGTCAATTGTCCCCACAGGATTTGGTTTTATACTATTGCAATTACATTAGATATTTACATAGGATGCTTAACTCCACCCCCCCCCCCCGGTAGTTGCTCTGGTACCATCTTATTTGGATCTCTATTAGGGTTGCCAACAGGTCCAGAGAAAACTGGCCTGTCCCTTAAGGAGAAGTTACCGTATGTTCTGCACAAGAAGTCAAGATGCTGAGGCCAACAGTATAGCTTAGTACTATAGCTTAGATGCAGAGGTGGAGCTGCAATGGGAACATCTGGGGCAGCTCACCCCGGGCACCACCAGTGCAGTCACCTGTCGGGGGCAGGGGGTGTCAGGGGCAGGGTGGGGTGTGTTGGGGGTGTTTGGGGGCAGGAGGGGGTGCATGGGCAGTTCATGTCCTGGGGGCAGTTTCCCCTCCCTCCATCACTGCTTAGATGTCATTTCTGCAAAGGGTGTTATAGCATAGATGCTGTTTTAACAAAGGCTGAGGGTAAACTGAGACCTTAAACGCTCTTGTAAGGAGGGGAAGGTGCAACCCTCACTCTTCCAGCAGCAAGTTATTAGTCTTTAAAGGTGAAGTACTTGGTTACTCTGATGTATTTGAGTACTCTGATGGGTTTTAGGTGGTTCTTGGCTTTCTGAGGCTTGAGGAGTCAGCTTCAGTGAGCTCTGTTATAGAACGTTTAGAATCTAAGTCTGATCTGTATTCCAGGCGAGAGAGCCAACTCAAGTTCCCAAGACTACTTTAACATGTCAAAATGGGTTCCTAGAGATATCGGATGTCTCCTTCTCTGATGGTAGCCCCCTCCTCATCTGAATCTTCTACCTTTCTGCCCAGCAAAGAGTTTTATGCCCTTAGGTACATGACACAATGACATGATACACTTCAGCTGCCCATTTCAAAACATTAAAAGTGCAATTGTGTTGTTGAGATGGTTTCCTTCCCAATTTTTAATTGTTCAAATGTTTTAATGTTCACTACCTTGTGGACCTTGATTGGGTGGCAAGGTGGAATAAAAACATTTTCTCTAAAACAAACAAAAAACAAATAAATAGAGCAAGTAGAAATGCACACTGAAAAAATTTAATTACAAATAAAATTGGATTCAAACATGAAATAAAACTGTTTTAAAGGTCTGGTTGAAACCATGCAATCCACATTCATGACCTTGGGTCTCATAAATAACAGCTTAGGTAACAGAAACTGTTAGATATAAATGGATGATTATGTATGCAACTCTTGGCAAAACTCTACCAACTGAGGTGTGAAGTACTAAGCGTATGAAATAGCTCAGAAGGGCATATCCAGTTTAAAAAATGAGTCTTCTACTGTCATACATTGAATAAAGCAAAATAATGCTATTGTCATGTTTTGTCCACCTTAGGTCCACCTCACTTGTGTCATTAATATTTTTTTAATGAACCCTTCCTCTCGATTTTCAAACTGGTTGTGCCTATGATTAAACTTTACAGTGATCAGTATTCTGTGTAGGGTGAAACTGACCCAAAGGTCCTTTGCTGATTTTTCATGTATCCATATTTGGTAAATAGTAAGTGAATTGTGATGTCAATGAATAATGAAATAACTTCTATTGACTATTTTTAAAAAGTAATAACTTTTTAAAGCTGAAAAGCAAACAATAAAGCTGATACATTCAAAGCTTGCTTAAATGTTTCCATACAAAATCATTTTTCTCATGTTCATTCTTCATATTTCAGTAGTTATATGCTTTTCACATTATTATTTATTTTCCCTGGAAACCATAGCATAGATCACATAGTCATGTTGAATTTCATTAACAGTTTTAGGAGGTCAGCAACTGATGACAAAAACATGGCTAATATCTTCGTACTCTACTTGAGATACAGACTTCTGATCTGGCCAATCAGCTCTAGTGTTCAGCTTGAACCAAGGGCTTCCTGTGCATGCACAATGGTCTTCAACTTTGGGATGGAAAATACCTGGACATTTTTGAGGGTAGAGCATGGGGAGAGAGGAGTTTGGGGAGGGAAGGGAATTCAACAGGTATAATACTATAGAGTCCACCTACTAAAGCTGACATTTTCTCAAGTTGAACTGATCCCTGTTGCGTGGAGATCAATTATAATTGTAATCAGGGTTACCAACCTCCAGATAAGGCCTGGAGATCTCCTACACTTGATCTCCGGGTGATAGAGATCCCTTTCCCTGGGGAAAATTATTGCTATGGAGGGTGAACTCTATGTTATTGAAAATGACTGCCAACTTGAAACATGAATGGCAAGTGTTTGTCTCCTATGCAGGCAGGTAAGGCCTGGGTGTGGTTGAGGCAGGAGTTGACAGGCAAAAGCTAAAGGGCCCTCAGTCTGAGCAAGTGAGCAAAATGTTAATATTTTTGTGGTGTATTCACATTTTACCTTCCTAGTGGAATGATACTCCATAACAGTAACATTAGTACTACCCTATCTGTGGGCAATAAGCTAGTGATGCTCCTCTTTATTTTGAATATGGTTTAAAAGGGAGGTAGTGACTGTCCAAAGAATGCTTCCTTTGAAAGCAGAACTATTTTGACTTAAGTATACATAGGTCATTTACGTACTACTCCAGAATATTCTCATTCCCCTTTTTCACTCATCCAAAGGACAGGGGGAAAAGACTAGTGAATAAATCCTATATCTTTCAGGTCATTGCCCTCTACTGGCAGGGGAACATCTATTAATAGTACCAACTGTCTGTACTATTACAACTGATTGTTACATATGCTTGTTGGATTTTTGTTCTCATTTGCTTTAAAAGTACTGCTTTGTATTCTGAATACCCAAAAGGGTGAGTGGAAATGGACTAGAAATGTAAATAAAATAAGTTGAAAATTTCTGGGATATAACTGCATCCACCAAAAAATTATAACTATTAAAGCATTAAAAAGAAATAGCAAACTGGCAGTCCTTTATATCCTTGACTTCTGCACTATTTTAAAATGTTCTGCACACTTGTAAAAGTGTTTATCTCAAGGATAACAAAGCACCAGGCTCCCGCTTTCAAAATACAATTTAATGTTTCTGTTCTATCATTCCCTTGATTGTTTCTCTACCTGGTATTTCATTGGGGTTATTTACACGTATTCATTGTATGATAACAATTTCTAATCATTGCCTGCAAAATTTGTTTGATTCTATCACCTCTTGTTTAATCTGAATTGAGTTGGCTGTTCATATTCTTTATCAAGTAGCTGCAGGTTTGGATTGTAAGCTGCGATATTTTTGTCTATTGTGGGTGTTGATATCAGGGTTATTAAATTCACATGCGAATTTGTACATAAGGCTAGCTCAGCTGCTGCAAGAAAACCCTTGGCAAGAAAGAATAGTGCTATTATACCACTATTATAATAAACTTCTCAATTCCAATACTGAGATCATTAAAGTGATCTTTGTTAGTAGAAATGGGGAAAATTATGACAATTTCTTTCCACATCTTGAGAATGGTTGTGATATGTTGTATAGTTTGATACATTATTTGAGAATTAGCACACAAAATGTAATAACACTGCAGAGGATAGACACAGGGGAGCAGAGTTAATGGTGTGGGACCAGCCTTAAGTTTTCCATTTCTTACTTATGTATTCATACACCCTTCAAATCCCATTTATGTAGTTATTTGTCTGGAATAAGAAACAGTAGAAAGGAGGGGATGGAGATACTATTTGTTAAAGCTGTCATCATCTTTCCCTAGTTAACATTTCAACATGGTTGCCCAGATTGCAACCACAAAAGCCTGCTTTAGCTGAATCTACCATTTTTCGTGTATGAGGAGAAAAATGCTTAGCATGGCTACTGAGATTTTAGAGGTAATTTGGACCTGTTTGAAGTATCAGCAGAATAATTTAGGTAACTGGTTCTTTCTTTTAGATGGTGGGTATCTAGTTATATGTGTTTTGATATAAACTTATAAAATGGTCTACGAAGAAGTGTGGTAAGAGCTGTTCAGAATATCATTGTTCAATAACTCCAGCCCGCTTTATTGTCATAGCCATTTTCAAACTAACCATCTGAGAAACAATTTCAAAGAGGGCAAGGTATGTAATTCATCAAGTACATCTCACTTGCTAGTCCCAATAATAGATAGCACTTTCCAGCATTCATCATAACAGTACTTATTCTTCATCCTGATGAACTTACCATTGGATAGGGGCTCCTAATGTTTTAGGCTGTACATTGTACCATATAGTGATTAAGGATATCTCTGCCTTCCTCTATGCCCTCTTCCCATATTTTTATATGTATTTCTATGCAAATTTTATTACTACTTTTTTCCTTCATTAATTGTGAGCCTAACTACATATTACAAACATAAATATGTAATTAATCACCAACAGACAGAATTTCTAAACAAAAGCATTTTAGAAGAGGGCAATACAAAATGAAAGGATGAGAGACATGTAAACCTTTTCCCTGGCTGCCATTTACCCACTCTCAATTATTCTAAAGCTATTCTTGTTTGCATAAAGCAGCTTTGGAATGGAGAGTATTAGCTGAGTTTCTGTGCAATATGCATTTAGAAGAAGAAGAAGAGAAGAGTTTGGATTTATATCCCCCCTTTCTCTCCTGTAGGAGACTCAAAGGGGCTTACAATCTCCTTTCCCTTCCCCCCTCACAACAAACACCCTGTGAGGTAGGTGGGGCTGAAAGAGCTCCGAGAAGCTGTGACTAGCCCAAGGTCACCCAGCTGGTGTGTGTGGGAGTGCACAGGCTAATCTGAATTCCCCAGATAAGCCTCCACAGCTCAGGTGGCAGAGCTGGGAATCAAACTCGGTTCCTCCAGATTAGATACATGAGCTCTTAACCTCCTACGCCACTGCTGCTCCTAAGAGATAGATCCAATCGTTACATGAGTGGGGGTGCTTATGGTGTTGAATCCTTCCCTGCCTTCCCTTCCCACAACAGTGCTCTGAGTCTCCATAAAATGCATTATTGGGAATCTTGTGTCACCATGTACAGGAGGCTACACTGAAGAGGTTTAAACAGCCTTTCTCACTATTGCATCAGTGGAGCTCTTGCTTGGCTATAGACAGCATCAAATGGGGACAATGTTGTTGTCCTTGGGTCCCATGGGCTCTAACAATAACTTTTTTTGAAGGGGTCACAGAAGACTGCTGTGAGAATACAAAGGTGGGAGACTATCTTTCCCAATACACACCTGCTCAAGCAACCACTGGATCCAACTCTGAGCCCTTGCCCTCAAATTTTGAATTTGAGAAGAATGGAACAAATACATACTCCAGTTCCCCTTTGTACAAGGTAAAAACTCTGTATAAACTAAAATCATATCTTTTCAACAGATTTGTCAAAGATTTTGATGAACTTTATATAATCTTTACATATTTAATTAAATGAGCTGCTGGCTAGGAAGCATGTAGAACAATAAAACGAGATGTGATTATTGCAATCCTACACAGAGTTATATATGTCATTGATTTAAATCAACTTTAAAGAGTGTAACTCTGTTGAGGATTTCAGAATAACACACTAACAAATCTGCTGTCTCAGTTCTATTTGCTTTGCATAGCATAGTGGGAGTCAAGCATGTCTCTGGAACCAGCAGAGAAGAGGAGCAGTGGAGAACAGCAGTGGGCCAGAAAGGGCTGAGAAGTGGGCCAGAAAGGGCTGAGGAGCTCTGATTTTTCTTTACAGAGGGCTTTTCTCAAAGCCACATCTTTTAAACAGTGTATTTTAAACAGGGGGTTTCTCTTTTTTTCTCCTTGTCCTAGGGCTGCTGATTGGGAGAGGCTGCTGAAGGGGTGGGGCTTCTCACATTTGTAAATCTTTTCAGTTAGTGCTGAAGGGGTGGGGCTTCTCACATTTTTAAATCTTTTCAGTTGGTGCTGAAGGGGTGGGGCTTCTCACATTTTTAAATCTTTTCAGTTAGTCTCTGGAATTAGCCGGGCAGTACCTTAACGCCGCGCACTGGTAAGTTTTACCAAATAAGAACGTACGGCGGGAGCAGTAGAAGGTGGTTGTGAAACCTTAACAGGGAGGCACCTAATTAAAATTGGCCTGGAATATCTAAAACAAAAATTAGATATGAAGGCAGGAAGCCAGCAGGGGGATGGGGGCTTCCAGCAGCCTTTGGCCCTGAGTGTCACATGCATGACCATCCGCCACTCAGGCAGAAGTCATAATTTGCCCTCGCTGCAATGAGCTCCTAGCACTCAAGGAACGCAGGCGTTCTCTTGAAGCCATGCGGCAGACCCATGGCGAAGCTGAGAGAGGCAGAGAGGGCAACAAACGAGGCTTTC